>NC_056732.1:989092047-989217047 GCF_019279795.1 Protopterus annectens | reverse complement strand
TATGTTTACTACTTACTGGTACTTATATATGTTCACTACTGCTTATTTGTGCTTACTCCTGCTTACTAGTGCCTTATTCATTATGACATTACCACTTTGATTGAATGACATTACTTAAACGTTTCATGCGGTACTCCAGTTCACATTTACATGTTATTATGTGGGTTATACAGCAAAACAACATTCCACATAGAAAATTATATGTGCTATAGTTGGACTCGAACCGTGCATGCCTGTTCGCTAAGCAGATGCTCTAACCACTACACTATGGACGTTAACATTGATTTCTCATGTTTTTCTCTATTTGGATGATTTTGATATGTAAGCTACGATAAGCAGGGGTCAGTGACGCGCAAACACGCTGCGCTTTGCTTACACTTTTGATATTGAAGAAATACGAATGTAAAATAGGGACACAGGGAATCTAATTGTGAAAGTTCTAGGGACAGGGCTCAACATTCCACTACGTGCTTGTGTGTTTACTACTTTGATTTTATTTCAGTGTTCATGGATACTCTTGTATGCTTAGCATACATTTCAGTATCCATGGGCACTGAATTAATTGCTTACTATTAAAGGCAGGCTCTAATAGTAAGCATAGTAGGTTGTGCAACTGTGGGGCATGTTTCCGCCTCTGTAGAACAATTAAACATGTCCCCCGCACTCCCACACGTTTCCTGTGCATGTCGAGGGTGCGGCAGTGCACCCTCATAAATATTCATATGGCGCTGTTGCATCATCTGTAATGAGGATGCTCGGCGCAAGGCTAAAACCGTCCTTAGGCCGATCTTAATGAATCCCGGGGAATGTTAGTTTACTTATATTATTTAAAGTTAATCCTATCAGTTGTTTTCATTTAGTTTAGGTAATAAGTAATCTGCTTTTGATTTAAAATGTTATATTATTATGAATTATTCTGACTAATATCTCATTTCATCTTGAACACCATTAAAATAAACAATTATGTTTAATAATTCAAATATATCATTTCCTCAATAATCTGTATAGATTTGGAATCAGATATTCTTCCATGATCAACTCTGATATGAGACAGCTATCAGCTTTGTCATCATGTGAGGTTAAATGATGTCTTATTTGCATTTTCTTTAATTCTACCATTAATCAGCAGCTTGCAAGTAATTAATTAAAGCCTGTTGCATAATTTCCTTCATATGCATACAGCTGTGATGAGCATATTGTTCTGTTACTACACAAAGGAGTATATTTAAAGAGGTTTGCCTTATTTAATTAACAACACCTTGTAAGACAGTATTTATCAGTGTGAAGCACTATCCAATGAGATCAATGATAAGTGTCTGCAAATAATAACACATTTATCAGTAATTATATTAACGTATAGAAAGTCATACTGATGGTTAGGTAACCATTAATTAATTGTGGGCTAAACCAGTCAAGAATCAAATCATCAACATTTAACCCATTTGGCCTACAATTCTGTGATTTTGGAGGAAGTTTACATTATGTTTGGGGGTGTGAGCAAATCAGTCCTATTTGTGGATTAGGGGAATTTGAACTTACCCATAAAAATTACTTTCACACAGTCTTTTCATTATGGTGACATGGATCTGATTAATAGTTAAGCTAAACTATGATGTTATTGGCCTCCTTACATATAAGGTCCCTTCATGTGTGACAAAATAATGTATTTCTTTAATCCATCTATCCATCTATACATCAGTCCCTCTTCCATCCACCAATCCATTGAGGTTTGTAATCACACTTCTGTTATCTAAACTGGGTCTATATTACAAAAGCGAAAAACCCTATGCGCAAATACCAAAACATCAACCCCTATACCTTATTTAAGTGGTACATTTTGGAATATTTTCTGCTTAAAACCTGAGCTTTGGCCAGCTAAGATCTAGCTGAATTCAGCTGGACATATAAGAAAACTTAAGTACCTTTTATCTGCACTTTTTTCAAATAATACAGCATTTTAATTGATTAATTGTGTTGCATTGAATATTAACTGGACTGCAAGTTTTGACTCTGTTTTTTCAGTTAGTTCCCTGCCTACCCTCCCTGGTTATGTTTTGGTGTTAATCTTGGTGGCTTTGAAACTGCCCGCCCCGCTTGTAAATTTGTTTGGATACTCCTCCTGGGCCCATCTCATTTGCTCACTCAACTAAGTCTAGTGAGATCATATTCTGATTTCAGGCACTCCTACTGTGTACAAAGAGAGCATCTGGGAAAGAAAAAAAATTAAGCTTGTTTTCTGCCTTTCCTGTAAGTGGTCTAGACTGTTTGTAGGCTTCTGAGCCCACAAGACTTTCTGTGTTGGAGGGAAGCCTTCTAGCTTATTTTTGTTTCTTAAAACTATCCAGTTTTCTAGTTTCAGAACTCAAATCTGTTTCTTTGAACTCAGCACTTGTTCAGAACTCGTTGTAAGCACTAAATAAGCTGCAAATTACTACAGCACTCAACTTTCCTCATTTGTCTAGAGGAAAACAGTTTTTAGTACTTAATAAATAAGCACATATCCAGGCATGTCTAAGAATCAGCTCCTGATAATTTATCCTGTCTACCTGATGAATCTGGGCATCTTGGGGCAATGCAGCAATTGCCTCATGTACACAGACACTCCTCTCCTCCAACCATCCAACACTATAACCTGTGAGAGATGCACTTATATAGCTAAACTGGAAGCAAAGCTCTCTTCACCCAAGACTGGACTAGACAGTCAAGAGGAGAAGGTAAACAATTGCACCACACCACACTCATCAAATAGTCCCTGAAAACCTACACCACCAAAACACACACATAGAAACACAAAACACACACCTACATTCGTGGAGGCAATCAATAAAAACCTGCCCAAGTATCAGGGACCTCCAAAGCAGAAACACAAGCAAATTCCACCCCCAACACAACCCAAATGACACATTGTCACGAACTCAGTGTGCCACTCAACCACAGCCCATAAGGCATAACAACGTACCCAACACTCTAGTCATAGGTGACTCTATAGTCAGGCACACTGATGTTCCACTCACCAGGCTAAACATCGAGAAAGTTACTGTCAGCTGCCTGTCAGGTGCCAGGATCTGCCACGTAATGCACACACTCAGGTCACTCCACAACAAGTACAAATATGACACTGTCATTGTCCATGTTGGTGTGAATGACCTGAAACATACCTCCCTGGACTACATGAAAAGAGACATGGAGGAGTTCTCTGATCTTGTAACCCAGGCAGGTATGACCCTAGCCCTGAGTAACATTCTGCCATCACCCAGAATGATACCACAGTACAAGGACAAAATGATTGACTTCAACAATTGGCTAAGCTTCTGGTGTCATTCTAAGGGGATCCAGTATTTGTCTGCCTGGAATGACATGATCGACAGAACACGATGCTCTTCCAGAGATGGCCTGCACCTGTCGCTCTTGGGATTCCAGATACTGGCAAAGGCACTTGCCACCCCTATAGTGCCTTTTTTAGGCAAGGTTCAAATGACAAATTCACCACCATAATGGGTACAAGCAAGCAAAATCTGAGGGTAATGCTACTCAATGCTAGAAGTCTAAACCTCAAAATGCACTCACTCGAGGCACTCCTTAAAATGGAGAACATTGACATCTGTGCAGTGATAGAGACCTGGTTCAAAGCTCCAAAGAGCACCCCTGTGTTACCAGGCTATAATTCATACCACACCTTTCAGCCACCTAACCCGGAATGAAGCACTAAAGGTGGAGGCATGTCTATATTCATTAAGGATATCCACACCTCCAGGCTAGTTGCACAGCATAATGTATCCGAGATTATCCAATTGTAACTAACTCTGCGCAAGACTGCAATCCAAATTGTAGCTTGCTACAGACCCCCCACCATACCCCAGGATTCCCACTCCTCATTTCTTGATATGCTGGAAAGTATTAGGGTACAACCCAGCACACTATTAATGGGCGATTTCAGCTACCCCACCATTAACTGGGAAAACTACTCATGTACCAACTCATTCGCTCAACGTCTTCTGGAATTCATAAATTCCAATGCCTTGGATCAACTTATTCACACCCCCACCAGGGGCAGCAATATCCTAGAACTGGTCATTACCAACATGGGAAACCAGTGTTCCACACCAGAGGTCATTTCCTCATTGGTCAGATCCGACCACAAGCTAATCACCCTAGAATCCACATCCCGCCCCCTTAATTAGGGAAACCATCGTAAAAAACGTCTCCAAAGCCAACTTCACACTTCTTAAGACAGAAGTGGCAAACTTCATGACACCCATGCAGACAGACAATAGAGATACGACTGCTGAATCCTACACAAATGCACTTTATAAGCACTTACACGAATGCATGGATCTGCATGGATCATGCTATCCCTAATGGAACCAAGATGCTATCCTCCAAAAAAAGGAATCCAATTTGGTGGTCCTGTGCATAAACAAACTCTACAACAGAAGAAAGAAACTGTTGCAAAAAAGAGTAAAATCCCATGACTGGAGGAACTCCCTGGTCAACCTCAGTAAGAAGCTGAGATCCCTCATAAAATCTTCCAAAGCTAGTTATGAAAACAAAATTGTCACTGACTCTAAAGACAACCACAAAGCATTCTATAGCTATGTCAAGAATCTCAACGACAACACTCAGATCTGCTGTGAGTTACTGTGCAATGGCACTAAATTTGCAGAACCAACTGATATTGCCAACATCCTAGCAGATAAGTTCAGTGCTAACTTTACCCCGCTCTCACCCCCTAGAGGGCCCATCTCTATACCGGAAGAATACAAAGTTCCTATAATCACGGCTGCATAGGTAAAAAACACACTCTCCAAAGCCAATAATACAGCATCCATGAGACCTGACAATATCCCAGGCTTCGTTCTACATGAACTACAGAATGAACTGGCACCCTACCTAAGTACCATGTTCAATCATAGCCTCACGTCAGGCTTTGCACCCACTGAGTAGTGCACCGTGACGGTTAGCCCACTCCACAAAGGGTGAGCCATGACGGACCCTGGGAACTACCCCATTAGCCTATTGAGCCTGGTCTGCAAGGCCATTGAACAAATCATCATGGAACCCATAAACAAAGACTTTGGTAATCTCCAAACTCTGGACCCTACCCATTTCTGGTTTGTAAAAGGCAAATCATGTCTCCTAAATCTGATTGACTTCTTTGAAGCAGTCACCAAAGCCATAGATGAGGGTAAGGTGGTTTACACAGCTTATCTAGATCTCACCAAGGCTTTTGACACCATCCCCCACTCTGGAATTATAGATAAGCTCACTAAACTAGGTATAAATCCCTATGTCACAAGATGGGTTGCCAACTGGCTCACAGACAGAACCCACACTGTGAAAGTAGCAGACTCCAAATGTGACTTCAGACCAGTGACAAGTGGAGTACCACAGGGTTCAGTCCTGGGTCCTCTCCTGTTTAGTATCTACTTCTCTGAAGTACAGGCTAACACAGAAGGTCTTTGGATAACAAAGTTTGCAGATGACTGCAAACTAGGAGCCATAATCTAAACTCATAACGATGTGAACATACTACAATATGGCCTCACTGAGACAGATGCCTGGTGTCAAAGCCATTGCCTGAAGCTCAATGCCAAAAAGTGTATTGTCATCCCCTTTGGTAAAAACTCTGTACCCATGAACTACCACATAAATGGTAGTCTACTTAATGCTGAAAGTGTGATAAGATACTTTGGGACACAGGTGGACAGTAATCTCTCCTTTGATAATCACATCGCCACAGTGGTCAGAAAATCCTTCTATGTGGCTCACTTCATCACAAATGGTTTCTCATCTAGAAAAAAAGAGGTAATTTTTCCCATATACTCATCACTCATTACACCCATTATAGAGTACAACACCCCTTTTGGTATGTACCTCACAAGACATCTACAACAACTGGAAATGCCACAGAAATACCTCACAAAGAGGATTACTGGCCTCAAACAGATGCCCTACACAGACCATCTCAAAAAACTCCAGCTTTACTCCATCGCATATCACCTACTCAGAGGTGATCTCTGCCTAACATACAAAGCTATGTCAAACCCAGAACTGTTGGACATGCTCCACTTAAAGAAATCCCAATTGCTCCGAGCTATACGCTCTAGGGACCTAAACCTTGTCGACACAATAAACAGAACATGCTGGAGGGATAGATTCCTGTCCCAGAGGCTTCCCATACTCTGGAACAGACTACCTATCTATGTCAAACAGAGCTCCTCATTAGCACTCTTCAAGAAAAATCTTGATGATTGCATGGGAAATAGGAAATTCACCCCAGGGTTCACTTCTGTGGCTCTGCTCGACAGGGGCACAGGAAAATAATTTTCTTGGGTGGCGAAAGCCAGGGTACCTTTTTGGCTAGGTTTATATAGGCCCTAGGGCTAATAGCCTAGTACTTACCTATGAACCTATGAATAACTTGCCTTCCTACAATGTATAAACTATACACTGGAAATGATGCCAAAAGTGTTTATAGTTATTTAGAAGAAACTCAGTTATGGCAATAGAATAAAAGGGCAATAACGGAAAGGCAAATGGAACAAAGGATCATTTGTTGTTAAATAAAGTCATAGTGGACAACTGTAAAAGGGTGAAGAATCTAAGTATGGCATGGATTGACTATAAAAAAAACATTTGATGGTATCTCACATTCATGGATAAAAGAGTGCTTAAAAATGTATAAGATACACCCTACACTGATTGACTACATTATAGTGACCATTAAACAGTGGCAGACCACTTTGCAATTAAGCCATGATAAACGACAAATTATTATTCCAGAGATAAAAATTCAAAGGGGGATATTCCAGGTTGACTCTCTGCCACCACTGTTATTCTGTCTTGCCCTTTACCCATTAATCTGTCTACGTAACAGCTTAGGCCATGGCTAAAATTTGACTCCTAGAAAACTTCTCTTTGTCAGTGATTTAAAACTGTATAGTTCATCAGATGAGGAACTAAAAGCACAACTGCAAGTTGTCAAAACATTTTTTGATGATATAAGAATGTCAGTTGGTCTTGATAAATGTGCAAAAGCAACCTTTAAAGCAGGAAAACTGCAGCACCAAGAAAACATCAGTTTGGGACAAGAATGTGATATAAAAGAACTTGAGTAAGAGGGAGTGTATAAATATTTGGGAATTGATGAAGGATCAACAATGAAACATGATCAAATGCAAATAAAGTTTAGAAAGGAGTACTTTAGAAGACTTAAAATGAATCCTGAAAACAGCGTTGATATCTAGGAACAAAATCCAAGCTATAAACCAATTTGCTCTTCCTGTCTTAACTTACAGTTTTGGAGTGACTGACTGACCTCAAAACACGTTGGATAGATTAGATAGGAAAACAAGAAGGATGCTTCATGCCCAGCGCATGATTTATAAAAATCAGTATATAACAAGATTATATATTCTCTGTTCTGATGGAGGGATGGGCCTCCTTGAAATTGATTACATGTACAGATCTGCAGTTGTGAGACTCCATACATATCTACTGACCTCACAAGACCCAAATGTTGTGAAAGTTTTGAAACATGAGGAGAACATCTAAGATGACTTCCCTGTTTAGGCTAGCAGAAGCATATTGGCATCAAGCAGGAATGGAAATCAAACCACAAGTGGATAAAAACTATGCAGCAACTGAATGTGCCAAAAAACAAAAGAAAGAATATAAGGTGAATGGCCAGATGAGGAGGCAAGAAATGTGGAAAATGCATAAATATAGTTGCAAGTGTAGAAAACTTCTGGAAGAACCTTATGTTGATCAGGATCGAATGCAGGAATGGTTAAGGAGAGGTGAATTCAAACCAAGAGATGAAAGGTTAATATCGGCGGCACATGATAGAGGGCTATGTATACATTGGTTTACAAAGTCCATTGAACATGTGGGAGAAACAGACAAATGTAGGGTTTGTAAAACAGAACTGGAAACAGTTGCACATCTCATTGCTGGTTGTGACATACTAATGGCAAAAGGACTGTATACTGAAATGCATAATAATGTGGCAAGACTGTTGCACTGGGAATTGTGAAAACATTATGGTATTGAAGTGGCTGAAAAACACTGGAAACATGAGCCACAAAGCATCATAGAAAATGATGAAGTTTACATCACATGGGATTATCCATTACCAACAGTTCAAAGGATAGATGCTAGAAAACCAGATTTAGTGGTCCAAGAAAAGAAGACAAAAGTAGCATTGATCATTGAAATCACCACACTCAGTGACTCCAGTATCCTGCATACAGAGAGACCCAAAGTCATAAAAAATCAGGAGTTGCAAGCAGAAATGAGAGCAATGTGGAAGAAAGATACCCAGATAGTTGCATTAGTAGTAGGGGCAACAGGTGGTATAAAAAAGAGTGTACAGTCATATTTAAATATGCTACCAATACACATAACTCCATACAAATTACAGAAGGAGTTATTACTGGACACATTGCGGGTGCTGCAAAGAGCACTTTTGGCTGACATCAAAGATTGAAACAATATTAAATTCATGAATTTTAATCATAGTTTGACTTAGGAATAGGGTCCATTCCTATCATGGTATTAGAAACCCAAAAGATTTGGAGAAATTAAAAATGAAAGGACATGTGCACATAGGTGAAGTATCTGTGATCTCATCCTTTTAATCATCATACAACATGTGCACATAGGTGGAATATCTGTGATTCCATCCTTTCAATCACTACACAACATGTGCACATAGGTGAAGTATCTGTGATCTCATCCTTTCAATCACCACACAACATGTGCACATAGGTGGAGTATATGTGATCTCATCCTTTCAATCACTACACAACATGTGTACATAGGTGAGGTATTTGTGATCTCATCCTTTCAATCACTACATGACGTGTATATAGGTGAGGTATCTGTGATCTCATCCTTTCAATCACTACATGACATGTACATAGGTGAATCATTTGTGATCTCATCCTTTCAGTCACTACATGACATGTACATAGGTGAATCATTTGTGATCTCATCCTTTCAGTCACTACATGACATGTGTACATAGATGAGGCGTCTATGATCTCATCTTTTCAATCACCACACAACATGTGCACATAAGTGAGGTGTCGATGATCTCATCCTTTCATTTACTGCATGGAATGTGCACATAGGTGGAGTATCTGTGATCTCATCTTTTCAATCACCACACAACATGTGCACATAGGTGAGGTGTCAGTGATCTCATCCTTTCAGTTACTGCACAGAATGTGCACATAGGTGAGGATGGTGAGGCAGAAAGGCAGGCACATTGAGAGCGTTGCCGTAGGACTTAGTTTTTGCTTTGCCATAGTAGTCCTGGACATTTGCAGTATTGATACTCCTGCTCCAGCCAACTTGGTAAACTTCATATCCTCTCATCCATGACTTGAAAGTATGGCCCAAATATATGTAAAATCGTCCCTCTAGTGTGGCAACCTCAAACATGATTTATAGAGAACAAACCACTTTTTCAAGAAAGAACAGAGTCTTATGATTTAGAGGCAATGATCTTTCAACCAGTTAGACTCGCCAATGAAGCATTACATATTCACTTAAGGCAGAGGGGACACCATTGTCTGCAAACAATAAAGATGTAACCATCTTATCATCAGACAAAATACTTTCTAAACACTGGCTAAAACAGATATCCTGTCTATGTTTATTGGAGATATCAAATTATGTAACCGAGTTCCTATACTGCGATGTAATGGTTTTCAGTAAATATTATTTTGAAGAATAAACAATCTAGTATGTTTACAAATACACAGTTATGACAGCTACATATTAAAACACTGTTTCATCTTTTTATGTTGTCTTAAACAGAATATTTATTTATTTGTTTATATATTTATATATTCATTTGTTAACAAAGATTACTTGACTGAGCTGCAATAGCCCACTTTCAGCAAAGGCCTGGAGAGATGCTTCATGGTATATTTACTACAGAAATGAAAGCGTATATCTGTAAAATGCTTAAAATGACACACAGAGTTAAATCATTAAGCACAGAGCTATCAGAAAAGGTAAATTATAGTCATGAATATACACATGTAAACATATTTACTGTAATATGGATATTTACAAATATGTGGAAAACATTGTTATCCATAGCTTCCATCATTTTATTTTACAAATGACTGTTAGACGAGCAAGATGAGATACATAAAGGTATAATAAGGGTAGTGTGAGAAAAAGTGTGTCTAGGCAAGAAAAGAAATAAATCATTGCACAGGACAGGTAGGAGTGCAGAACACAGTGTTAATTTTGGTAGAATTCATTATGACCAATGCTTCAATTAATTGATACTACTTCCTCCATGTTTTTGGGGGGGTCCATCATTGCCTGCAGAATACTTCTATAGATATGCCAGTACTGTAGTTCAGTATTTTATTACCAGAAAGAATGGCATTTATAATCAACTGCTGTATCATACCAGCACATTGCCTAGCATCCAACCTGTCTGAGATTTTTCCCCTTCCAAGCACAACTCCATGCAAAAATTTCCACTATGTCTTCACATACTGGGTGGAGCAGTAGTTAGCACTGGTGCCTGATAACATCTGGATTTCCCATTCATTTCCCAGCAAGTTTACAACTTTATAGTGTAAAGGTCCCCACAGATTACACCAAAGGCATGCTGAAGATGAATAATGATTATATACTTTGCCTGAATAATTGTCTGCTGCATGTCTGAGAGGGTGTGTGCATCTAGGCGACACAGTGGAGCAGCAGTTAACATTGTTGCCTTACAGCACGAGGTTCTCCAGTTTGATTCTTGGCTGAGGTGCCTTCTGTGTGGAGTCTGCATGTCCTCCCTGCATTCATGTGGGTTTCCTCTGGGTACTCTGATTTCCTCCCACATTCCAAAGACATGCATCTGGAAAGTCTCTCCCCAGACCTCTGCTGAAAATAGGCTCTGTCCTCCTAGTCAGACTTTTCAAGTCAACAAATGTTAAATAAATAAAATAAATAAATAAATTGCCATAAACTGGCAACCTATCCCATTTTATCTGCCTTGTGCCCACTGAGTGTTTGATTAGGCTCCAACTCCCCATGATTATGAAATGGATAAAGCAGATATTCAACAAAGCAGCTTTAACAACTAAATTGTGTCTTAAGATCATAGAAAGCAATATTATTACTTTCCATTGGACTGGATGCTTAACATTAAATGCTGATATACAATGTATTTGTTTTTGTTGAGTGGGCGAGTCTCCAAAGCACAAGTTGCTTTTCTCACTAGTTGACCGAGGAACAGTCTTCTCCCATACCCTACATATCTGAAGAGCAGGTCCTCGAAGCCTTGTCCAAGGCAAACAACACTGCCTCTATGGGACCAGCCAATATCCCAGGCTGTCTTCTAAGCATGGCAAAACATGAACCAGCATCACCACTAAATATCCTTTTCAATCATAGCCTAACCACAGGCTTTATTTCTGGGGAATTGGGAACAGCAACAGTTCCCCTCCACAAAGGTGGCCTAGCAACAGTCCCAGGGAATTACAGACTCATACGCCTGACCAGCCTCATCTGTAAGGCCATGGAATGCATCATTACTGGCCTCATAAATAATGCCATAGGTGACCTCCAAACCTGGGATCCTACCCAATTTGGCTTTGTGAAGGGCAGATCCTGCTTTTTATACCTAGTGGATTTCTTTGAAAATGTGACCAAGACCATTGACGAGGGCAAATCTGTGCACACAGCATACCTCAACCTGGCAAAGGCTTTCAACACAATCCCACATTCAGGCATTACTGATAAACTTAGCAAACTGAATGTAAACCCCTTTGTTGTAAGATGGGTTGTCAATTGGCTCACAAACCAGACACACACTATCAGAGTGGGTGACTCCACATTAAACAGTAGACTTGTTACCAGTGGGGTGCCACAGTGGTCAGAAATTCAGGTCAAAACTAAGGGGTTGAGCTGACCAAGTTTGCAGATGACTGCAAATGAGGTGCAATCATTGAATCCCCAAATTATGTCAGTATACTCCAGGAAGATTTCACATGGATCAATGACTGGTGTATTAGTCACAATCTCAAACTGAATGCAAAGAAATACATCATCATTCCCTTCAGCCCTATTCCCTCACACTATCAAATCAACAACAATATCCTAAGTACCCATGAAGTGATAAGTGACCTGGGATCACAAGGTATCTGAGACCTTAACTTCAACTACCATGTGTCTACTATGGCAAGGAAAGCTTTCTATGTAGCAGACTTGATTAGTAAAGGCGTTGACTTGAGAGAAAAAGAAGTTATAACCCCCCTATACTCGGCACTTATCTGTCCCATAATTGAGTATAACACCCAGTTTGGCATGTACCATACTAAGCACATGCAGCAATTAGAGACACCGCAGAGGTTTCTAACAAAGAAGATCAAGGGGCTCCAGCATGTGGCTTATACAGACTGACTAAAGTCCTTGTCACTATACTCCGTATTGTATAAACTTCTTAGAGGAGACTTCTGCCAGGCCTACAGAGCAATCCAAGACCCAAACCTAATGAACTTGCTGCATATCTGTAAATCAAAGGGGACTAGGGTTTCCCATTCCAGGGACCTACGTATGGCCTGCAACTTAAATAGGACATTTTGGAGGGAGAGATTTATCTCCCAGCGACTACCACATCTTTGTAACAGGCTACTGATTCTTGTGAAACAGAGCACCTCTATGACTCTGTTCTGGAGGAATCTGGATGAGTGGATGGGGCACTGAAAATTCTTAATGGAGGTAGAGACCACAATCCTCCTGGACATGGGTAGTCTTCACTAAATGCAATCTTGTGTATTAACTAGCATTTCTATGGTACCACAGTGGGATGAAATGGCCAGGCTTAAAATTCTTTATCATTCTTATAAGAAAAGTACAGTCTGGGTCTGAACTGTTTGCAAACAGCTAAAGTTAACTTTGAACCTAACACCACTCTTAAGTATTCAACTGCAGTACCCCCTTTATCATTCTTATAAGAAAAGCGCAGCCCGGGTCTGAACTGTCTGCAAACAGCTAAAGTTAACTTTGAACCTAACACCACTCTTAAGTATTCAACTGTGGTACCACCTTTATCATTCTTATAAGAAAAGTGCAGTCCGGTTCTGAACTGTCTGCAAATAGCTAAAGTTAACTTTGAGTATGTGTCTACCTGTTTGAGCCAATATTCATTTTCCCCTGGAGAGCACTCTGCTTTGGCTTATAAGCAGCCCCCCCCCACACACACACACGCACACAAAATCATCTTCCACTTTCTCTCTTATTCCCTTCTGTTAGCAAATAGTATTCATAACTGATCAATACTGTGTGTTTGTTAATTTAAACTAAGACAACAGTACCCACCTGAGAAATGGTTATGAAATGACTTACAGTTTCAGAGCAGTCCTTGGTCAATTCTGATTGTTTCTTAAACACAAACTTGTCTTTGCTTTGGCTCATTAGCAGCAGTACAAAAGAACTGCCTGCTCACACCCTTGTTCTCCCCCTCCCCTGTTTATTACCTTAAGCCAATCCCAAAGTTAATAAATATTACCTGTGACAGGCACCATTTTTGAAACTACAACCACCCTTTGTCACTATCATATGTTCATTTATCAGTTTACTCTCTTACCTGATTGTTTCCAGCCCCCTCATAAGAGCTACTAACAGGGTCTCTACCCGTTTCACTCCCCACCCTGCCCCCTATTCCTTCCCGCCCCCAGTGGTCCTACCGTTATTACACTCCCAAACCCCTCCCATCTTTCCAATAGCCAACCACAGCGCTAACCCAACACTACCTCCTCCATCTTCCCACTACTATCACACCTCCTCAACTAACATGTACAGGCATACCTTACCTATGCTCACTGCATGCACTCTCCTTGCATATCTTACATCCTACCAAAGCTCCATCATTCCCCCACTCAACCACTACCACTGTACTGCTACTCACACCACCACTCATGTCTCAGCCTCACTCAGCTCCCCTCCCACCAACTCAAGAACCATTCCTATGCACCCCCCACATATTCTGCCAACTATATTACTCAAACATAAAGCATCCCTACAACGTAACATAGTAACCCTCCCACCATACCTATTACCCACAGAGCACAATCATAAAGTTTCACTAATAAATAAACACATTCAAAAACTGAGAAAAGTAAAACCCTCATGCATATCAAAACCAGCCCTAAGTGGAGACATCCACCCCAACCCTGGCCCTACCATCTCCAACCCCAATCCCTATAATCAGACTAGAAACCACAACTTCTCCCATATGACAGCCAATAGAAAGCCAAGTGACTTCCTTCTACTAAGCCTAAATATTAGAAGTATATCCAACAAAGTCCATGAACTCTATGCCACCATAGACTTGTACTCCCCAGATATAGTCATCCTGACAGAAACCTGGCTAAAACCTCACATTACCAGTGAGCAAATACTCCCTACCTGTTACGGCATACTAAGAGTAGACCGGCTAAACAAGAAAGGAGGCGGTGTAGCTATAATATTTAAACAGCATCTAAACATCCAGATCTTAAAATCATCAGCTCCACAAATAGGCAATGAAGAAATAATATATACCAACCTCAAAATAAACCAAAACAAAACCATCAACATAAATGGATGCTACTTCCCACCTGGCCAAAACATCCCTCCACTAGAAAACCTCCTCAGCTGGTCTACCCACCATCTCCCCCAAGAAACTATAATTTTAGGTGATTTCAATATTGACTGGCAATTCTGTTCTGGCAACCATCTAACCCATCATGTAAACCTTCATGACTTCACCCAACTAGTCCAGTTGCCAACCAGGATAAATAAAAACATCAGCAAGCACACTACTCTGGATCGGATACTAATCAGTAAGAGCCCCCAGTCATATATAACAGGCTGCTTATCAGATAGGCTCAGTGATCACTCCTCAACATTCCTACTCAAAAAATACCTATACCAAGCTAAACCTGTCACCTACCATCAAATACGTAAAAAAACTAAACTTTAACCCACTCACATTCATCTCATCCCTCAAAGAATGTAACTGGCATCCTGTAAAGTACCTCAGTCTTTATGACGCAATTTAATTTTTTAATACTACCTTCCTGAGCATCCTTAATTACCATGCCCCCATAAGACTTTCCAGAACCAAAGCACAACCCTCCCCATGGCTACAGAAAACCACTAAGTCAGAAATGAAAAACAGGGATAAAGCCTGGGAGCACTGGTGCAAAACCAAACCCCCTCAACTAGACAGAAATTCCTAGAACTATGCAAAAGAGTCAAAAAGCTAATAAAACAGGACAAATTCCAATACTACAAGTCTGCACTAGACTCCTCCCAACACAGCCCCAAGCAATTCTGGTCCTCCATAAACTCCATCCTCCACCCAGGTAAAGTCAGTACCCCTACTCCTAACATCCCTCACTCATCCGAAAATATTGCTACCTCATTCAACACACACCTCACACAAACCATACTATCACTAGCTAACCGACACAACCCCACTCCCCTCCAACCCACACCTTCAACTAGTAATCTCCCCACTGCCTTCTCTTTTTCTCCTGTACCCACCTCCAACATAAAAAAACTCTTAACTAAACTTAAGCCCACCAAATTAGCAGCAGACAAACTCCCAAGCGAATACATACAAATCGCAGCTGATGCTCTGGCCTACCCAGTATCCATCTTGATTAACCGATCTCTTTCAGAAAATTAATTCCCCTCCAC
This sequence comes from Protopterus annectens, assembly GCF_019279795.1. Taxonomy (NCBI): domain Eukaryota; kingdom Metazoa; phylum Chordata; order Ceratodontiformes; family Protopteridae; genus Protopterus; species Protopterus annectens. The sequence goes on along the minus strand of NC_056732.1, from coordinate 989,201,336 downwards.
AAAGGCAGCCCCTCCACAGAACTAACCAATTACCACCCCATAGCTATTCTCTCTCCACTCTCCAAAATACTAGAGAGATGCATACATTCTCAGGTCTCAGACTATCTCCTTACTAACAACCTCCTTTCCAATACTCAGCATGGTTTCCGACCAAACCATAGCACCACCACTGCCTTACTCTCCTTTACTAACACTATCCTTCAGCATAAAAACAATGGCTATCTCTCCTCTGCTACTTTCCTAGACCTATCTGAAGGATTTGACATGGTCCCACACAAACAGCTCATCTCTGTCCTCAATAACCTGTCATTCTCTCAATCAGTCACCAACTGGTTTCAGAGTTACCTGTCTGACCGCCAACAATCCGTTGTATGACAGAATGACATATCTTCCCAACTACCTGTCTCCATAGGGGTTCCCCAAGGATCCATCCTTGGACCCCTATTCCTCTCTGTTTTCACCAATAATCTAGCCTCTGCCACCAAACATGGCACACTCATACAATACGCAGATGACTCAACCATCATCTCCTCATCCCAGTCCCTACCCAAACTGCAAAAAGTCACACAGGAAGCCTTTTCCTCTGTTGAAACTTGGTTATCCAATGCCCATTTAATACTCAACTCAAACAAAACTAAACTACTCATCTTCCAACCCACCAAACATACTCAAAACAACTCTCACTTTAACATCACAGCAAAAGACAACACCACTATATACCCAACTGAACACACCAAATTGCTAGGAGTAGAAATAGACAATAAACTAAAATTTGACATTCACATATACATGACCATAAAAAAGTCCACAAAAAACTAGGAGCATTATACAGAAATAAGCAACTTCTCACCAAAGCAGAAAAGATTTCAATAGCAAATTCCCACCTTATCTCCACCCTACTTTATGCCTCTCCAATATATACCAACTTAAGGCAATGCGATCTAAACAAGCTAGAGACCTGCTACAACAAAATCGCCAAATTCGCCACAGGGGCATCCTACCATAGTCACCACTGTCTCTCACTTTCTGAACTGGGCTGGCTTGAACTCCCTCACCTCCTTCAGTGATATCAACTCTCACTCACCCACAAACTAGTAAACCATCCACTAAATGTCCCATCCCTCCAGAATCTACTTCAACCCTATCGCACCACCAGACCACTAAGATCCAGCAACAAAAATGACTTGCAGGTCACTAGAGCCAATAATTCTGCTGGTGAAGCACTATTCTCTTGCGCCATAGCCAAATTATGGAACTCCCTCCCACCCACAATTACCTCCAAACCATCATGCACCCACTTCAAAACTTTACTAAAAGCGCACCTAAAAACATGCTGGCTATGCCCTTGCAACTCCCACTCTAATATCACCCACCCCATCCAACCACTACCTTTCTTTCCACCCCTCTAACTACCTTAATTATAGCAAGCTCAGATGCTCAGATTATACAGCAGGAACTTATTATTGTAACATTTGTTAATGTCTGTTATGTACTTCGCAGATAAAGATTCTAGTTGTCTACTGATGTACTATGTTCTTCATCTGTAAATATGTTTGTAATTAATTGCTATGTTAATCAAATTGTTAATCGCTATGTAATCCAATGTAACTACTGTCTGTTTATTTTAACTGTAGAGCTTTTCTTCCCAGGCCTCTGCTGAAAATGGACCTATGTCCAGTTGGACATTCCCGGTCAACAAATGTAAATAAAATAAAATGCAAATAACCTCTGGGTCAATAATGTAGTAATCTCCTATGACTATGATCCTATGATTGTACGATCATATCTATGTTTTGCTTCATCAGAATGTGTGCATAGTCCTTGTGGATGTTAATGACCTGAGACGTACTTCTCTGGATGATATGAAGGCAGACATTGTTGGTATCTCTGAATATTTGACGGCTCAGAGGTGCAGCAGTAGCATTGTTGCCTCACAGCAAGAGGTTCTCCGGTTCAGTTGGAGTGCCTTCTGTGCGGAGCCTGCATGCCCACCCTGTGTTCGTGTGGGTTTTCTCTGGGTACTCTGGTTTCCTCCCAGGTTACAAAGACATGCATCTGGTGCATTTCTCCCTGGGCTTCTGATGAAAATTGGCTTTGTTCCAAGCCAGACTTTCCCATTAAATAAATGTTAAATAAACAATTGTTAAAATAAATAAAAATATGCCGCGGTAGTGGTGCTGCGGTAGCTTTGTCACCTCACAGCAAGACGTTGTCCTGTTTGATTCTCAGCTAGAGCATCTTCTGTGTGGACGTATGCATGAATGAGCCTGCCTTCGTTGAAGGTTGTGCATCAGGGCTGGTAACTCAGCACATAAAAATCCACTACCAAACATTAGCGGACCGGAGTTCCGCTGTGGTGACCCCTAACCGGGATAAGCCGAAAGACACAACAACAACATGTGTCTCAGGCAGCTAAGCTCCATGTATTCAGCTGGATTCAACCTTCAACAATGACAATGGCACAGCATGTATAGAAGATCAATATTTGGCTTAGTTTCTGATGTCATTCCAGGAGGATTCAATATTTATTAGCATGGGAGGACATGGCTGGCAAAACACATTACTTTGCAAAGGATGGTCTTCAACTGTTCCCCAAAAGACTCAGAATGTTCACTAAAATATTTTCTACCCCTTAGAGATTTTTTTTCAGGCAATACCAAATTAACAACCCTACTGACATAGCAAATAAAACCCAAAGAAACCTAAAGGTTTTACTGTGAAATGTTAGGAGCATGAACAGGAAACTCCAGATCCAAAAAGCACTCCTCACTCTGGAGACTACAGACATTTGTGCCTTTACTGAGACGTGGTTTAAATCTACAGAAAGTACTCCAGCAGTGCAGGGTTTTAGTGCCTTCCACACATTTAGACCATCAATTGCACAGACAGGGACAAAAGGTGGAGGAAACTCAATCTATATGAGCAACAAACATAACTCTACATTGGTTAAACAAGACGATGCTATGAAATGTATCCACTGACAAATCAACATAGACAAAGTCTCATATCATATTCTAGAAAGCTATAGATCACCCTCTATGTCTCTAGAATCCCATAGTTCATACCTAGACCTACTTGAGACACTCACCATTAAACCAAATACTCAATTTATGGGAGATTTTAACTACTCCTGTAAAGTCTGGGAAACATGCACTGCTTCATACTCACAGACACAATGATTCCTGGACTTTATTAACACAAATACCTTTGAGCAGATAGTACCCGTGGTAGTGGTGCTGCGGTAGCGTTGTCACCTCACAGCAAGATGTTGTCCCGTTTGATTCTCAGCTAGAGCGTCTTCTGTGGGTGGCATGTGTGAATGGGCATGCCTTTCTTTTAGGTTGTGCATCAGGGCTGGTAACTCGGCATGTAAAAATCCACTACCAAACATTAGCGGACCGGAGTTCCACTGTGGCGACCCCTAACTGTGATAAGCCGAAAGACACAACAACAACCTTTGAGCAGATAATGCACATATACACCAGAGGTTCAAACATACTATTCCTGGTACTCACCAATACAGGAGAGCACTGCACCTCTCCCATTGCCAATGTCCTCACTGGTGAGGTAGAACCACAAAACTGTAGCCTTTGTAATGAAAACCAAATTGGTAACCCAGGCAAACCCTGTAACTATTCCAAAGCCAACTACATCCTATTAAATGATAATTTGTCAAAATTCAGTGCCCCTTCCAACACTAAGTTCACAGCAACCTATGCAGAATTTTTCAGATAGCCTTTATGAGCATGTAAATGGCTGTATAGAGGGGGTCTATATTAGTTCACCAAAGTGTAACTTCAGCGAACACCCATTCAGTGACTGCACCTTAATGAAAATTGCATCAGCAATTCATTAAATTTACAAAGGGCAAAGAAGTATTTGGCCAACTACTCAACATTGCCCTTTTCTCCACTGTAGTGCAATCTCATAGTTGGTATATATACAGTAGTTAGGGCATGGGGGGGATGAAGTGGGTTCGATTTAGTTGTGTGTTGGTCCATTGTGTTGCAGGGCAAGTATTTATTTGCCTTGCCCTTGGTAGATTAGGTGAATCATTGAAATGATTTTCATTGAAGTGCGGTCACTGAAGAGGTGTTTTTCAGCGAATTAATATAGACCCGTATAGAGGCTGCTGCACCTACTAGAAAAAATTCCAAAACAAACTCCATAAACAAACCACAGTGGTGCAATACTAACCTTAATAGGATGTGTAACAAGAGGAAAAAAGTCATGACTAAAATCAGGAAGAACAACTCCCACAATGATAGCAGCTCTCAAACTAAACTACACATGAAACTAAAAGAACTAATTAAAGTCCAATAATGCCAATTACAAGATCAGGATAGCCTCACAGGATAAAGGCAATCACAAAAGCCTTCTACAACTATGTCTGAAACCTCAAAGACAACACATATTAGTGTGCTGTACTGGTGATCAACAGTGCCACCTTCACTGAGCAGAGTGACATAGCGAATTTTGCGGCTGACAAATTCAGATCAAACTTGAACCCAACTCCCCCTAACCCCACCATGAAATACCTACTAGAATAACCACCCCAGCTATTAACAGGGATGCCAGATCCTTGTCGTATTCACTAAGGCCACAAAAATAGCATCAGTGGGTCCCAACAATATCCCTGGATACCTCCTAAATAGCTTGAAACATGACCTATCAAGACCACTTGAGTCACTTTTCACCTAAAGCCTCTAAACAGGCGTTGTATATTAAGAATGGAGGACTGCAGTGGTTATCTCACTTCACAAGGGTGGACTATCAACTGACCCTGGAAACTACAGACCTCTTACTCTGACTACTCTAATATGGAAAGAAATGGAATGAATTATCATGGAAATTATCAAGAAAGATATAGGTAACCTTCCAACACTGAAACCAACCTAGTTTGGCTTTTTCAAGGGAAGGTCATGCCTACTAATTTTGGTGGAATTGTTTCAGAAGGTCACCAAGGCAAGGAATGAGGAGAAAATGGTGTTTACTGCCTATCTGGCCCTGGCTAAAGTGTTTCATACAATATCCCACTTGGGTATAGTTGATAAACTCACCAAACTGGACATAAACACCTACATAACTTGCTGGCTCAGAGACAGGTTCCAGGAAGTCAGGATTGGTGATACCACCTCCACTAAGAGACAAGTCACAAACAGGGTACCTCAAGACTCCATGATGGGTCCACTTTTATTTGGCATGTACTTCTCAGAGGTAAAGCCAAAATTCAAGGGCCTTTGGCTGACCAAGATCACAGATGACTGCAAATTGGGAGCTATTATAGAATCCCCCCATGGCACAAACATCTTACAAGAGGGTTTAACACAGACAAATGACTAGTGCCAAAGTCATGGACTAAAATTCAATGTCAAAAACTGCATTATAGTGCCATTTGGCAAAACTGCCACCTAAGCTAATTATTCCATTGATAAGACACCCCTAAGAGTTGACCTGTTCGTCAGGAATCTGGGAACATATGTAGACATTAATTTGGCCAACATGTGACCAAGGTAGTATCAAAATTATTCTATGTCACCCATCTTATTAGTAAGGGCATAGCATCCAGGTCCAATGAAGTCATAGTGCCACTTTAGTCGTCCCTTTTCAGACGCATCATTGAGTATAATGCTCCCTTTGGCAAGTACTTGACAAGACATATGCAACAGTTGGAACACACCAAAAGGTTCCTTACCAGGAGAATCCAGGGTATAAATGCACTGTCAAATGCAGATCAACTTAAAGTCCTAGCTGTATACCATATCTCCTACAGGATACCAAGAGGTAATCTATGCCTGGCATACAAGGCAGCCTTGAATGCAGCTCTGGTGGAACTTTATCACATTTGCAAAATGAACAGTATCAAAACCACTAGATCCAAATATTAAAATTTTGCTTGTGATATAAATAAGACATGTTGATGAGGCAGATATGTATGCTAGAGTATCCCCGAGCTCTGGTACAGATTCCCCATCATTGTGAAGCAGAGTCCATCCCTAATGGTATTTAAGAGTAGCCTTGGCCAATGGATGGGAAATTAGAAATTCACCCGCATCTAGCTCACATATCTCTGACAGACAGAGGCAGGTATTAATGCCCAAACATACCCACCCCCTCATGACCTCTACAAACTTCTTAACCAACATACCCCTCCAAACAACCCCCATGATACATAGGGACACAATTGGGGTAGATTGCATGGCTAGGCTTATAAAGGCCCTGGTAATTATTTCCTTTGTATACACCTATGAAACTTATGAAGCTATGAACATATAGCTAATTATTTTGATTTCTGTGAAGTTCATATTTTCATTTAACATACCTAACAGTGTTTATTAAAGGTTGGTTAGCCATTGTGGTCTTGCCTCTCCATATGACACACAGACACACACACACACACACACACACACACACACACACACACACACACACACACACACACACACACACACACACACACACACACAGATGGGCACGTGCCCGCAGACACACACTCATAAGAGTTGAGGCATCCTTGCATCCACTTTCTATCTAGACATAATTAATTACTATGGGAACCAAAATCTTTCCTTGTCAGTTTTCAGAGTTTATCACAGCATCAGTTATTCAGCTGCTACAACAGAATATTCAGTCTAGGTCTTAGGTATATTTACATGAAAGTAACATTATGTACCCTAGAATAAGGGTGAAAAAAAGATGGAAATTACTCTCACATAGGCCTCTGATAGATATGAGGTATACCACATCTATTGGTGACTTATCCTGCCTTCCAGTCTAGCATCTCTTCTGGTTTCTATTGGCAGCTCCTGCTCTCCACCCTTATATTCCTCCTCAGCTCTTTTTCACCAGTGAAATGCCTACCTTGATTCCTGTGTGAATTCTCTCTCTACCATCCATTCTGGTAACTTATTCCATACCCTAATAATTATCTCTGTGGAGAATCCTTCATCAGGTACAGAAAGTAGTTACCCCCTTCATACTATTGCCTGTGTTTACTCCTTAACCTCTCTGCTCATGATAACTCCTTCACATCTTATACACCCATATCACATCTCTGCTCATACAATCTCTTCTGCACACTTGTGAGGTGAGCTGTTGTTCCTCTTGTCTCTGATCCTTTGTGCCTTCCCCCCTCCATCTCATGAATATTTTGCTGGGTTTCCCCTGAGCTCCTTCAGTATCCTGATTTCTCTCTATTTATAACACCTTCAGAACTGCACACACTTCTCAAGGTGCAGGATAACTTTACCGCACTATAGCAGAGACATTACCAGTTTGTTTCTGGAGACAACTCCCATGAAGGTGCAATGCATTTCTTTGGCTGCTCATACTGCCCTGTCTCTCTGTCTGCCCCTGCTGATTCCATTCAATGTAATCAATGCCTTCAGAGCATTTTGGTTCTACTCCTTGCAGGTAATATTTGACATCATCATTAATGTGGTCCATGTGCAGTATTTTACATCTCTCTGGAGCAAATCTCAGCTGTGTCATTTATACAACTTGCTTAGCCATTCTGATTCCTTTCTTTCTTCTTTCTTTCTTAGATTCTTCCCACTACTATGTTAGCTTTCTTCCATCAATGAGTAGTCCTATTCTGCTCTGTTCTGTGTTCCCTCAGATAAGCCTAAAACAGTCCAAATGAATAGAACTGCACTTAGGACTAATATCTTGTACTTCAATTGTTAGTTTTCCTTTTCCTGTTGTATTTCTCATCTGGGTACTTTGTGCCTTACCATTCAGTCATGCAGCAATGCAAAGCCTTGGTCTTCATTCTGTCCATATCCCTTCCAGTATTCACAGGCCTGGTTGCATGGTATCGAGTCAAAGGCCATGGTTATATGAGGTTGGCCAAATGTACCAAGCCAAATGAGCCGAAGTCATATAACTGGCTCATTTCCATCCATGTCAACAATGGGCTAACCAGGTAGTGAGAAGACCAAAAGATTGTTGGTTTATTCCCACACCATATAGATGGTATAATTATTCAATACATGGCTGCTCTCTTGCGTGTGCCGTCCTTTGGATGAAATGTTAAACTGAAGCCCTATATGACTGAGTCGGTGATAGCACTTCTGGATGCTAAAGATCCTGCCCTATGGCTCTTACTGAAAAAAGGGAACATTTCCCCAAATCAGTAGGAATGCTGCCTTAAGTCTACCATGAAAAGAGGACACTAGTTTGGTAGAACTAACCCAGTCCATCCATCCATAACCCCTTTTTCCATTTTCACACATGGGGGTGAGGTGTCACATAGCAGTGATGATCATCCATTGCCAGTGTTCACACCACTGGGTAGCTAGCACTGGTATGGCTGTTCTTCCATACTGCACACATGCACACTCATACCCTTGGCCAATTTGAATTGGAATGTGGGAAGAAACCAGAGTACCTGGAGGACATGCAGACTACTCACACAAGGTGCCCCAGCCAAGTACTGAACCAGAAAACACTCAACAAATAAATAAATCAGGGCTCTTTCTATGAGTTTCATTCTATCTCTTGTTAGACTAGAGGCTTCTAGGTCCCTGGATATTTTGTGGTTCCACCTTTCCACTTGTATTACACCTGTTGTTTTCAATTCCTCTGATACTTCCAGAAACATCCACAAGGAAAAGTGTAAGCCCACAAAATTTCTGAAGACCCTAAGATGCAGGTCATCTCCTCCTGTGCTTTATCACTTCTTAGAGAATTGGTGACCTGTGCATCGGCACCTTGACTGGAGAATGAACATTCTTAAGCAGGGTGTTAATCTTCAATAATACCTAGTGAAAAAAAAGCATATGCCACTTCATGGCAGCATATTAAACTGCTGTGGAGCTCAGACTGAAAGAAAGCTAACAGCTACAATTAATTTATGCTGGCTAAGTAGCACTTTTGCTGTTCAGTGAGTGTCTTCTTCTTCTTTCGGCTGCTCCTGTTAGGGGTCGCCACAGCGGATCAACTGTTCAGTGAGTGTAAAAAAAAAAAAAAAGTAGAAAACTTAAAAATAATAGGAAAATGTGTGTATTTATATGTGTGTGTGTGTGTGCGTGTGTGTGTGTGTGTGTCTGTGTATAAGAGTGACAGCGATTCAGCAGTGGCAGCACAGTTAAGTGGTCTGCATATCTCTCAACCTCTTAGCTCAAGAAATCTGGATAAAGCCCGAGGTAAAGGGGGAACAAAGGCTCAAAAATAAGAAGATAAGTTCGTTGAATAACAGGATTTGTGTTAGCATGCATTTTCTGAAGCACAAGTATGGTTCTGTGCACGTGTGTGTGTGTACTCGTGCATGTGTGTGAGAGACAGTGAGATCAATCAACCAGTGGCAGCAGTAATTGAAGAGGTTTGCATACCTCTCAACTTCTTAGCTCAAGAAATCTGAATAAAGCCTAAAATAAAAGGTGAACAAAAGCTGAAAAATAGGAACAGATTTTAAATATTGCTCTATAAAATTAGAAAGTTGATTGAATAACAGGATTTGTGTTAACATATTTTTTCTGAAGGAAATAAAGTCTAAGACTGAAATATATGTAATTATTTGGTGATTTCAGTCCCCAAAGATTCGTAACAAACCACACATTATAGGAGCAAGGGACCAAAAAATGAAGTAAATATCTGGATATTTTTTTTGAAAATGTTTTATGTTGGGTGTCAAATACTTCCTCCAACACTGTTACATATATTACAGCAAGTTTGAAACATTAGGCAGAGGAACTATTTTACATCAAAAATATATAAAACAATAATATAGTAATAAAAATAAGCAAAACACAACAATTTTGCAGACAGCTCATTTTCTAAGTGCAATAATGCCCTCCAGGGTGTATGTTACTGTTTAAATAATGTCCTTCCATGGCAGGCATTATTTACACAGTAGCACATAACCCTGTTGGGCATTTTGTTTCCCTGTCAACCTTATCTCTATTTCACTTTGTCCAATGACTTCCCAAAAATGCCCTCCCTCTGAGTTTCCATCCTTCCATCCCACTGGAACCCTTCCCTTGTGTTCCTTTACAATGGGTGAAGCAAAATATTTATTTAATTCACCTGCTTTTTTTCTCCCGACTTCTTTGATTTTCCACACATCTTTGTACAACCTGGACAAGGTTGTCTGTTAGTTCCTTCTTTCTGCTATATATCTAAAAAGACTTTGTACCTACTTTTTCCTAATGTCAACTCATTCCAGCTTGCAATTTTGCCACCCTCATCTCTCTTGCTGCCTTTCTGCTTGCCTTCATGTACTGTATTGCCTATAACTCCTCACACCTCCCTTCCACTTATTGAATGCCCTGCAATTTGCCCTAGTTGTTAGCACTACATTTCTTTGCAGACAAAATGACCTTAACACCTTTTTGCCTTTTTGTTTCTTCTTCAAATCCCTGCCCATAGTTCTGAGTATCGCATCCCTAACCATGATTAAAAGTTTGATTGTTCCCTATAAATCCATAACCAGAATGAGGAGAAGTGGGACAGCTGCCCTGGGCCCAAGCTGTTAAAGAAGATGATTGCACTGTAGAATATGAGCCAATCTATATCTGCAAGTGTTTTTTGTAAAACAATTATGTAGCTGCAGTCTCATTTGTTGCTGCTTAAATGCCATTGTCACCAATATGATTTGTGATATGAAGCATGGGTGTGGTACCCATGTGAAGTGTTGGGACCAGCATTTGCAAGACCATTAACACAGCGACTGAACAGCCAAAAAAAATTAATGTGTGTATACCAAGTCAAGGTATGGTGATCACAAGGTTGGTATATATATATATATATATATATATATATATATATACACACACACACACACACACACACACACACACACACACACACACACACACACACACACAGCACACAGCCCATTCTCTAAGTGCAATAATGCCCTCCAAGGTGTATGTCACTGTGTAAATAATACCCTTCCATGGTGGAAACTTAAGTTTAGGGGTAGGGTGCTTGCTCCATCATATCAGGAAATGCAGATTGGCTTATACCTTGTAACAAAAAACAACTTTAAAGGAAAAGGCTGATGCTCAAGATTTGCTCTTCTCCTGTAATTTCAGTATTTTTTTTTTGGGGGGGGGGCGCTGTTTGCACTCGGATTTGCAAGTGCCAGCATTTCAATAGGGAGCCATGCTGACTGATCAGTCCTTGCAACTGCAAAGCTGCAGGTAGTAGTAGTAGTCATTTAAATAGCTATGATTGAGAATGTGGTTGTTGACATGATTTCAAAGACTGCTTGTTTTGATTGTGCCTAACCACTGCCCTAGAAACTGAGCACATTACTTGTCTCTCTCAATCTTCCTATCCATCCTGCCCTTTTGCTTCATTTTGTTTCACATACTGAATTATGTTCTTGACTAATGTTCACCATAAGAATTTATATTTTATTTCTTGAGGGTAAAAGAAACATCTTTTTTTTAATTCATCAACTAGTCTGATGTTTGAAGCTTGCAGCTGTTGCTTGGATCTTCATTTTATTTTTAATAATAGTGGCAATCTCAGCTATGAATGTTTGAAGCTACAACATCATTTCCTGTTTTTGGTGGATTTTTTTTTCTTGGAGATTTATCTTAAGTTTTAATGGTTTTGTACTTAAGGAGAAATGGACTTTAAGATTAACATGGAATAGCAGTTGAACTATGATGCTTTTATTTTTCTGAACTTTTATCAGTGACTTGATGCTTATTTTTTGTTGTGGTTACATATGAAAAATCATGTTCACATGTTATTGTAACCTCTGTCATCTTAGTTAGTGACTGCCTCCAACCAATCTCTAGTACTAGTTCTGTGTCCGTGCCTAATCAGGATATCACTATCAAAGAGCTTGGTGGTTGTGAAGGTGCCACATTTCTGTGATAAAAGGAAGACGTCATGTGATATTTGGAGAATGACAAATCCATGTTTTACAGAACAGTATGAAAAAATGATTAAACCAGATTATACAACATGGGTTGCGACCCCTAACCGGGAACAAGCCGAAAGAAGAAGATACAATATGGGTTCAACTACAGATTTTTCAATGAATGCTAGATACCCAGAGATAAACAGTACTACAAAGGCAAAGTTATGGAGAAAAACTGCTGAGTAAGAAATAAAACTAGTCGATAAAGACTTAGACACCATAAAGTAATTTTTATACCTACATAAAATGATAGGAATATCCTTAAAAGAAACAGTTGCAAATTTTAATGTATGGGATGGTTGTCCATAAATTTATCCTGAGGCTGATTTGTTTTGCCCTCTAGGGGGAAGGAGTTACCATGTGATTGTGGGTTTTGGTAGGTTATTAGGTTTTAGGGACTGATTATGCCTGGTTAAGTTCATGAATCAGTGAATCTTGAACTGATCAGTTGGGACTATCTGTGTAATTATAACTCGTTTTACATATTACCGTAGTAATTGACCCAGTGTAAATAGCTATCCTGTGAATATCCATAGATTCAAATGACCCAGCTAGTACAACAACCACTCCTACTCATCCAACCAGACTACAATGTTTATAGTTTGGGCATTTAACAAGCTATATGTAACGCACTCTTTCCTCTCTTAGATTTGCCATCTACTTATGTAAATTTATCTATTTTTTCCTGAATGTGTATATTTTATTTATTTAAAAAATTATGAGGTAACTTCACTGTGTGGAAGATCTAAGATTCCCTAGAGTTCCTTAGAATTCAGGCATCTAATAAAAAACATACTGTGAATATCCCATCTAATAACATTTGTGGTAGAAATACTTTATTTAAAAACTTTCCAAAGTAGAAATCCACTAATGATAGTAGGGAAGCACGAACAAGTTCCAGTTGAATCTTCTTTATTAGAAGCACACAAACAAGCAATGCAAATGGTAGTTGAAAAAACAGATTAATGTGTAGAAATTCACCATTCCATTTAGATACCTGTTTAAAATCTGTTTACAAGCATGGGAGTGATTTATTAGTGTAGCTCTGTTGTAAAAGACAATTAGTATATTTACTAGCTAAACATTCCCCAATACACCAGTGTGAAAATTGACACAGTGCTGCCCAACTTCAAGCGATGTGAAGGATATGTTAAACTAAACTAAACTAAACTAAACTAAACTAAACTAAACCAAACTAAAAGTTAAACTAAAAATTATACATTCAAAATGTATTTGCTATTTGCTTACCGGGGAAGTCTGACTGGGTCCAGAATATCCATTTTTAGTGAAGGCCCTGGGAGAAAAGCTCCAAGAAGACAGATAAAAAAAAAAAAAGTATGCTGTGAAGATAGGTAAAGGCTGCCAGCCAAGCCAGATAGAATTTTGCAGATAATTCTGTCATTTGTAAATATTAATGTAAGCCATGACTTGTTCTCTTAAATGTAAAAAGACTGCACTGGATATTGAACTGCAAAAATGTAACAACAGTGCACTCTGCTGTTAACAAAGCTGATAATTCAATTATTTGATGTCAAAATTCTTAGCCGATATGTCTAGAGGGAGGCATCCTGCCTATTGTTTTAAGACCAGAATTAATGGCTAGAATTTGTATGTATAAATGTCCCTTATTGCTCTGGTTTCTGACAATGTGTATATGTAAATGTAGTTTCTGTTAGCCTGGGAACACCAGAGAAGTGTGAAGAATGATGTCATGTGAAGCAGCTCTGTGTTATCAATTTAAAGAGAGAGAATCAGAGAGCTCTGAGCATTTTGTCTTCAGAACATCCAACATCACCAGCACGGCTTTGCTCTATATGTAACTTATTTAGAACTGTGCTTTCTCTTAGATATAGCTAGGAAATAGGAAGATTAGACTAGTTTGTTTTTATGTGATGTCATAACTTTTCTATGGTATTATTTTAAGTATTTCTCTATGATCTCTGAACTCTTGACTAGCACTGTGTAGTAAGAAGTATTGTCTTTCGTTTTTATTTATTATTAAATATTTTTAATCCTTTCAACTGTGGCTGTTTTATGTAGACTTAATTTAAGCTCTAGAATACATTGCATGTATATAGTGATACTGTACCAAGTCACTCTAAAAGCCTTGACTGTTCAGTCACACTTACCATTTGCATAATAATATTGCACAGTAATAATTGGACACCCTTTCAGAGGGGCTTTTGAGTACCTGATATTCATGGGTGGTGGCAACTGGTACTACCTTTTAGACTGGGCAGAAAAGGGGCACAGCTGGAGAACATGTGCCAGCCTTCCCCGGGAGTGTCTGTGTGGTTGTATAAACTCTTATCTCAAAGCGTGTGTCTGTCAGCTACTTGGGAAGGGACACAAAGCAGTGGTTGGACAGAGAGGGTGCTGGAGGTTTTAGCTTGCCTACTAGACTGAGATCTGGACCCTATAGCTGTGCCAGTGGGGAGTCTTACTGGGGACCTCGAGAGAAAGGGAGAAACCATCCCCCAGACTGACTGTGATCTCTGTGAGCTCTTAAGGGAAATTGTACTTTACTGTATGTGCATTTGTTATCCTTTCCATATATGGATGCCCCTCACTGGTGTTAGTGGTGAGGACTGAGTCTCCTTGATTACTGGGCCAGTGCACAGGAATCACATAATTGTTTGGCAGTGGTGGGGTATCCACACCACATATTAATTGGTTGGAAAATACTAATTGGCTTGTAGTGGTATGGGTAGAGTGAATTCCTGTAGCTTGTGTACAGTGATCACTGAAGGTGTTTTGTACTCTAAATCAGCCATATAGTGAATACTCAAAGTTCAGATCACAATTGTTTTATTTCTTTTGTTAGCTTAGTTAGTCAGGGAGAGCAGGCAGCATGTCAGCAGAGGAGTACGGAAAGTGGACAAGAAGCCAGCTGGCTGAGATGTGCCAGGCTAGGGGACTGGTGCATGGAAACCTAAGGCAGACATGACTACAGCTTTGGTCACAGCTACATCAGAAAACAGCAACCAGGAGGATGATCAGACTGGCAGTGGAGATGTACCACCCTCACAGAATGGATATCTGAAACTTTCATCAGAGGACTTAAAAATCCATCTGGAGCTAAAGAGACTTGAGTTGGAGGCTAGGCATTTGCAAATAGAAGCAGCTGAGAGATGGACATGTCTGCAGGCTGAGGAGAATGAGAAACTCCTATGCCTGAAAGCTTAGGAAAAGGAGAGAAAAAGGCAGCATGAGAGGGAGAGGCTGACTCTTTGCCAGAGTCATGGAGGTAATAAGGAAGGGAGTGACTGGACACCAGACACACAAAAGGTCAGTAAATTTCTCTTGCAGTTTAAAGAGGGTGATAATTTTGATAGTTTCATTCATATGTTTGAGAGGCTATGTAAAAAGTATAGCTTGCATTGCTTAATGGTTAATTGCTTTGACTATGGTGTATGGGCTTCTGGGTTCAAGACCTGGGACTGACATTTGTAAGAGCTGAGTGGCCTAAAAAGTGAATGCACTATGCTGTACTTGATGGGGGCCTGTGTTTGAGACTTGGCAGAGGTGATTATTTTATGAACCTATATATCAAGCAAAGCTCCTATTTAGCACTCTTCAAGAAAAATCTTGATGATCGGATAGGAAATAGGAAATTCATCCTGGGGATCACCTATGTGGCTCTGCTCGACAGGGGCACAGGAAAATAATTTTCTTGGGTGGCGAAAGCCAGGGTACCTTTTGGCTAAGCTTATATAGGCCCTAGGGCCAATAGCCTAGTACCTACCTATGAACCTATGTTGACCAAAGTCTCTGGGTATGATTCCTGACCCCCTAACTCCATGGTAAAGCTGTAACTGTGTTGTCTGAAATGTCTTACATTGACTGTTTTAATTACACTGCTGTTAAGCATTGCTTATTAGAATGTTTTAAGCTAACACCTGAAATGTATAGGAAAACGTTTCATGAGCATAGACGCAAGGCAGATGAAAGTGTGCATGAATATTTTGCTGAACTGAGCACTTATTTTCATAGGTGGGTGAGTGGATGTCAGGTCACCTCTTTTTGAAGGACTGGCAGATCTTTTGGTGAGGGAAAAAGCCATTAGCACTTTGCCTGAGGACATGAGGATCTGGTTAGCTGATAGACAATGTGCTAATTCAGATAAGTTGGGGAAGAAGGGAGACCTATACCTAGCAATCAGGGCATCCCTGCACAGAAAAGGGACGCCTGGTACTGCTCATGGGTCTAAAGGAACCCATGGTGGGCAGCACAGACTGCCCCAAAAGAATCTGCCAGTAGCAGAGGAGCCACTAGTCCAGGTATACATCCAGGATCTAGGGTTAAATGTTTTGAATGCAACCAGTGGGGCCATGTGGCACACAAATGCCCATGGATGCAAGGTGGGGAACAAAAAGTGAGAGCCAGTAAGTGGGAAAGACAAAATGCCATTAGTAGGCTGTCTTAAGACAGCAAGGGTACCAAACTACCATCCTGCAGATGTCCTAATAGGGAAGGATTTTGATGAGGCAGTACTATGCATTAATGCAGTTACATGCTGTCAGGCAAGGAGACAAGCATGTGGGTTTGGTAGTCTGGGGGAGACCCAGACAGACCTCATGCTTGCAGCAAGGACTGGTGAGGTGGTTACTTCAGGGAGGAAGCTATGCTGTAGCAGTGAGACTGAAGGTGAGCCACAGCTGCTTGTGGGTACTGATGTTCCCTTGGACAGAGTGACTGCAAAGGTAGAGGTGAGTGGTAGTACCCAGGCCGACAGTGAAGTGCCACTGTCAGAGGATGCCAGACTTCCTTTGGAAGGGGAGCTGGGAAGGGCTACAAAGAGAGAGTTGAGAAAGATTCAGTTCTCAGACCCTACCATTGCAAGGCCTGAGGCAGATAGCTTGTGAGGGACCTGATTCTCAAGGGAAGGGGGAATCGGTATACTGGGACAAAGGGTTACTGTATAGAGAGTGGACCCCTGAGGGAGGGCTAGAAGGAGAGAGAGTACAGCAGTTGCTAGTGCCTGGAGCCTACCATCTGGTGCTTCTAGCCGTAGCCCATGATATCCCCCTTTCAGGTCATATAAAACATACAGAGATATGTATTATGCAGAACTTCTATTGGCCTGGAATTTCCAGAGATATAACAGGGTACTGCAGGACCTGTGAGCAGTGCCAAAAGGTAGGCAAGGCAGGAGACAAAGAGAGAGCTCCTGTGATGCCTTTGCCTGTGAATAAGGAGCCATTTCAGAGGGTAGCTATAGATATTGTGGGACCTCTGTGTACCCCAAGTTCCACAGGGAAAAAGTGTATCCTAGACATAGTGGATTATGCTACACGATACCCTGAGGCAGTGGCTCTGTCCTCCATTGAGGCAGAAAAGGTGGAAAATGCTTTGTTAGAGGTTTTCAGCAGGGTAGGTTTCCCAAAAGAAATACTGACTGACAGAGGTGCCAATTTCATGTGAGACCTGCTGGCTTGTTTGTGGTAGTACTGTGGGGTGAAGTACATGAAGACCACCCCCTGCCATGCCCAGACTAATGGTCTAGTTGAGAGGTTAAACTCTACAATCAAGCCAATGCTACAGGCATTTGCAGACCAGTTTAAGAGGGAGTGTTAAAAATATTTGCCCCATCAGTTGTTTGCTTACAGAGAGGTTCCCTAGGAATCCACAGGTCTTTCACCCTTTGAGTTGCTGTATGGGAATAGGGTGAGGGGACCTCTAGATTTAACTCGAGAAGAGTGGGAAGGTGAGTGGGAATCTCACAAGGAGTCTGTTGTGGCATATGTCCTAAACCTCAGAACAAGGATCCGGGAACTCATGGGCTTGGTGCAGGAGAACCTGGCAAAAGCCCAACAACAGAAAAAGGTGTGGTATGACAGGAATGCGTAAGGTAGAGAGTATGCTGTGGGGAAGCAGGTAATGGTTTTCATTCTTGTCAGACACAATAAGCTGCAAGCAGCTTGGGAGGGACTCTGCAAGGTGGTAAGAAAGATAAGTGATTTTAACTACATGGTGGAACTACTAGGCAGGAGGCAGGGGTACAAAATGTACCATCCTAACATGATGAAACCTTACCATGAAAGGGAGGCCCTTGTGCTGAGGATTTGCAGTGGATTGCAGGAGGAGTCTAAGGGAGATTTAGTGACTGATCTCATAGGTTCATAGGTGCACAGGTAGGTAAAAGGCTATCGGCCCTAGGGCCCATACAAGCCTAGCCAAAAAATGTACCCTGGCTTTTGCCACCCAAGAAAATTATTTTCCTGTGCCCCTGTCGATCAGAGCCACAGAAGTGATCCCTGGGGTAAATTTCCCATTTCCCATCCAATCATCAAGATTTTTCTTGAAGAGTGCTAATGAGGAGCTCTGTTTGACATAGATAGTAGTCTGTTCCAGAGTATGGGAAGTCTCTGGGACAGGAATCTATCCCTCCAGCATGTTCTGTTTATTGTGATGACAAGGTTTAGGTCCCTAGAGCGTGTAGCTCAGATGGATTGGGATTTCTTTACGTAGAGCATGCCCAACAGCTCTGGGTTTGACATAGCTTTGTATGTTAGGCAGAGATCGCCCTACAGTAGGCGATATGCAATGGAGTAAAGCTGTAGTTTTTTTGAGACGGTCTGCAAAGGGCATCTGTTTGAGGCCGGTAATCCTCTTTGTGAGGTATTTCTGTGGTCTTTCCAGTTGTTGTAGATGTCTTGTGAGGTACATACCAAAAGGGGTGTTGTACTCTATAATGGGTCTAATGAGTTATGAGTAGAGGGGAACAATGACCTCTTTTTTTCTGGATGAGAATCCTTTTGTGATGAGATGAGCCATGTAGAAGGATTTCCTGACCATTGTGGTGATGTGATTATCAAAGGAGAAACTACTGTCCACCTGTGTCTCAAGGTCTCTTATCACATTTGTGGCATTAAGTAGACTACGAGCTATGTGGTAGTTCATGGTTACAGAGTTTTTACCAAAGGGAACGACAATATACTTTTTGGCATTGAGCTTCAGGCCATGGCTTTGACACCAGGTATCTGTCTCACTGAGGCCCTTTTGTAGTTTGTCCACATCATTAGGAGTTTCGATTATGGCTCCTAGTTTGCAGTCATCTGCAAACTTTGTTAGCCAAAGACCTCCTGTGTTGGCCTGCACTTCAGAGAAGTAGATACCAAACAGGAGAGGACCCAGGACTGAACCCTGTGGTTCTCCACTTGTCACTGGTCTGATGTCGGATTTGGAATCCGCTACTTTCAAAGTGTGGGTTCTGTCCATGAGCCATTTGGCAACCCATCTTGTGACATAGGGATTTATACCTAGTTTAGTGAGCGTATCTATAATTCCTGAGTGGGGGGTGTTGTCGAAAGCCTTGGCGAGATCTAGATAAGCTGAGTGAACCATTTTACCCTCATCTATGGCTTTGGCGACTGCTTCAAACAAGTCAATCAGGTTTAGGAGACATGATCTGCCTTTTACAAATCCAAACTGGGTAGGGTCCAGAGTTTGGAGATTACCAATGTCTTTGTTTATGAGTTCCACAATGGTACGTTCCATGGCCTTGCAGACCAGGCTCGTCAGGCTAATGGGGCGGTAGTTCTCAGGGTCCATCGTGGCTCCCCCTTTGTGGAGTGGGATAACCGTCACAGTGCACCATTGAGTGGGTACAAAGCCTGAGATGAGGCTATGACTGAACATGGT
The DNA here is from genome assembly GCF_019279795.1 of Protopterus annectens. NCBI lineage: Eukaryota > Metazoa > Chordata > Ceratodontiformes > Protopteridae > Protopterus > Protopterus annectens. Next base: position 989,181,814 of record NC_056732.1, on the reverse strand, counting down.
ACTTAGGTAGGGTGCCATTTCATTCTGTAGTTCATGTAGAACACAGCCTGGGATATTGTCTGGTCCCATGGATGCTGTGCTCTTGGCTTTGGAGAGTGTGTTTTTTTACCTGTGCAGCCGTGATTATAGGAACTTTGCATTCTTCCGGTATAGAGATGGGCCCTCTAGGGGGTGAGAGGGTCGTAAAGTTAGCACTGAACCTATCTGCTAGGATGTTGGCAATCTCAGTTGGTTCTGTATATTTAGTGCCATTGTGCTGTAACTCAGAGCAGATCTGAGCATTCCCATTTAGATTCTTGACATAGCTATAGAATGCTTTGTGGTTGTCTTTAGAGTCAGTGGTAATTTTGTTTTCGTAACTAGCTTTGGAGGATTGTATGAGGGATCTCAGCTTCTTACTGAGGTTGACCAGGAAGTCCCTCCAGTCATGGGATTTTACTCTTTTTTGCAACAGTTTCTTTCTTCTGTTGTAGAGTTTGTTTATGGCAGAGGACCAGCAGATTGGCTTCCTTATTTTTGGAGGATAACATCTATGTTCTATTAGGGATAGCATGATCCATGCACTCGTGTAAGTGCTTATAAAGTGCATTTGTGTAGGATTCGGCAGTCATACCTCTATTGTCTGTCTGCATGGGTGTCATGAAGTTTGCCACTTCTGTCTTAAGAAGTGTGAAGTTGGCTTTGGAGAAGTTTTTTACGATGGTTTCCCTAATTGGGGGTGGGATGTGGATGTCTAGGCTGATTAGCTTGTGGTTGGATCTGACCAACGAGGAATTGACCTCTGGTGTGGAACTCCGGTTTCCCATGTTGGTAATGCCCAGGTCTAGGATATTGCTGCCCCTGGTTGGGGTGTGAATAAGTTGATCCAAGGCATTGGAATTTATGAATTCTAGAAAACGTTGAGCAAAAGAGTTGGTACATGAGTAGTTTTCCCAGTTAATGGAGGGGTAGTTGAAATTGCCCATTATTAGGGTGTTGGGTTGTACCCTAATACTTTCCAGTGTATCAAAAAATGAGGAGTGTGAATCCTGGGGCATGGTGGGGGGTCTGTAGCAAGCTACAATTTGGATTGCGGTCTTGCCCAGAGTTAGTTGCACTTGGATAATCTCAGATGCATTATGCTGTGTTACTAGCCTCAAGGTGTGGATATCCTTAATGAATATGGACACACCTCCACCTTTAGTGCTTCTTTCTGGGTTAGGTGGTCGAAATGTGTGGTATAAATTGAAGCCTGGTAATGCGAGGGTGCTCTCTAGAGCTTTGAACCAGGTCTCTGTCACTACACAGATGCATTTTGATGTTTAGACTTCTAGTATTGAGTAGCATTACTCTCAGATTTTGCTTGCTTGTACCTGTTACAGTGGTGAATTTGTCATTTGAACCTTGCCTAAAAAAGGCACTATAGGGGTGGCAAGAGCCTTAGCCAGTATCCGGATTCCTAAGGGTGACAGGTGCAGGCCATCTCTGGTAAAGCATCGTGGACTGTCGATCATGTCATCCCAGGCAGACAAATACTGGATCCTCTTAGAATGACACCAGAAGCTTAGCCAATTGTTGAAGGCAATCATTTTGTCCTTGTACTGTGGTATCATTCTGGGTGATAGCAGGATGCTACTCAGGGTTAGGGTCATACATGCCTGGGAAACAAGATTGGAGAGCTCTTCCATGTCTCTTTTCATGTAGTCCAGGGAGGTATGTCTCAGGTCATTCACACCAACCTGGACAATGACAGTGTCATATTTGTACTTATTGTGGAGTGACCTGAGTGCATGCGTTATGTGGCGGATTCTGGCACCTGACAGGCAGCTGGCAGTAACTTTCTCCTTGTTTAGTCTAGTCAGTGGAACATCAGTGTACCTGACTATAGAGTCATCTATGACTAGAGTGTTGGGTACGTTGTTATGCCTTATGGGCTGTGGTTGAGTGGCACACTGAGTTTGTGGGCTATGTGTCATTTGGGTTGTGTTGGGGGCTGGAGTTTGCTTGCGTTTATTCTTTGGATGTCCCTGATGCTTGGGCAGGTTTTTATTGAGAGCCTCCACGAATGTAGGTGTGTGTTTTGTGTTTCTATGTGTGTGTTTTGGTGGTGTAGGTTTTGAGGGACTATGTGATGACTGTGATGTGGTACAAGTGTTTACCTTCTCCTCTTGACTGTCTAGTCCAGTCTTGGGTGAAGAGAGCTTTGCTTCCAGTTTGGCTATATAAGTGCATCTCTCACAGGTTGCAGTGTTGGGTGGTAGGAGGAGAGGGTTGTCTGTGTACATGAGGCAATTGCTGCATTATCCCAAGATGCCCAGATTCATCAGGTAGACATCTAGAAATCACTGGGAGCTGACCCTTAGACATGCCTGGATAAGTGCTTATTTATTAAGTAGTAAAAACTGCTTTCCACTAGACAAGTGAGGAAAGTTGAGTGCTGTAGTAATTTGCAGCGTATGTAGTGCTTACAATGAGTCCTCAGTGAGGCTTGGACTGACACCTCAGTGGAAGAGGTAGCAATGTCCCAGCAGCTATCTCCTACCCAGGTTAAAGAAATCCAAGCAGTGCTATGGGCATTTGGGGACATGTTCACTGGGAAACCAGGGTTCACCCACTGGGTGCAGCACCAGGTGGATACCGAACCCCAAAGGTCTATTAGGCAGGCCCAGTATAGGGTGCCTGAGAGAGTCAAACAGACTCTGAGGGAGGAGATACAGGAGATGTTGGAACTAGGGACAATTCAAGAGTTCAACAGTCCCTGGGCTTCCCCAGTGGTGCTGGTGCTAATGAAAGATGGCAGCATGAAGTTCTGTGTGGACTACCGGAAATTAAATAGGCACACAGAGTCAGATGCTTACCCCATGCCTAGGACAGATGAGGCCTGAGAGCAGCTGGGTGAGGCTAAGTACCTTACAACCATTGATCTTACCAAGGGTTACTGGACTCCCAGTGCTAAAGATAAGTCAGCCTTTGTGACTCCTTTTGGCTTGTATGAGTTCACAAAGATGCCCTTTGTGATGAAAAATGCCCCAGCGACTTTCCAGAGGATAGAAAATCATATCCTAGCAGGAGCAGGAGGCTTTTCCCCTTACTTACCTGGATGATATTGCCATCTACAGCCATTCCTGACAGGATCCCCTTCAACATGTCAGGGAGGTGCTGGGCAGACTGCAGAGGGCATGATTGACCATTAAGCCGAGCAAATGTCAGGTGGGTATGGCAGAGATCTACTACCTGGAACAGAGAGTGGGGAGTGGTAAGATCAGGCCAAAACCTGCCAAAGTAGAAGCCATTCAGACATGGCCTGCACCTGTTACCAAAAAGCAGGTGAGGGCATTCTTAGGGACAGCAGGGTACTACAGAAAGTTCATCCCCAGTTATAGTACAATAGCTACTCTCCTCACAGACTTGACAAGGAAGAACAGGCCAGATAAGGTAGTGTGGACCACAGTATGTGAGCATACATTCCAGAAGCTTAAAGAAGCTTTGGGAGGACCGCCTGTGTTAGCCAGTCCAGATTACAGCAAAGGATTTGTCGTGCAGGTGGATGCTTCAAACCATGGGGTGGGGGCTGTACTTAGCCAGATTTCTTCAGAGGGATGAGAACACTCAGTGGTTTATCTCAGTCATAGGCTCCAACCCATGGAGGAATGCTATGCAGTTGTAGAAAAGGAATGTCTAACCATAGTGTCGGCATTGCAGAAACTTTGGCTTTATCTGTATGGAAGAAAATTCACTGTAGTGACAGATCACAATCCCCTAACATGGTTAAACAAAGCCAGCCAATAAAATGCCAAGTTGCTAAGATGGAGCCTAGGGTTGCAAGCATATGATATGTCAGTGCAGCACCACAGTGGGATTACCAATGCCAATGCAGATGGGCTCTCAAGACAGGGAATGGGGTAAGGTATACTCAGATAGATGTAACCCACTCAAGCAACATCCTCAAGGTTCACTTGAAAACCTAGCTTGAGCTCTACGGGGGGGGGGGGGTGAGGAGATGTGTGAAGATAGGTAAAGGCTGCCATCCTAGCCAGATAGAATTTTGCAGATAATTCTGTCATTTGTAAATTATTAATGTAAGCCACAGGCTTGTTCTCTTAAATGTGAAAAGACTGCATTGGATATTGAACTGCAAAAATGTAACAGCAGTGCAATCTGCTGTAACAAAGCTGATAAGTCAATTCTTTGATGTCAAAATTCGGAGCCGATATGTCTAGAGGGAGGCATCCTACCTATTGTTTTAAGACCAGAGTTAATGGCTAGAGTTTGCATGTATAAATGTCCTTTATTGCTCTGGTTTCTGGCCAGGTGTAAAGAATGTAAATGTAGTTTCTGTTAGCCTGGGAGTGCCAGAGAAGTGTGAAGAATGATGCAATGTGAAGCAGCTCTGTGTTATCAATTTAAAGAAACAGACTCGGAGAGCACTGAGCATTTTGTCTTGAGAACATGCAACATCACCAGCACTGCTTTGCTCTATATTTAAGTTATTTAGAGCTGTGTTTTCTCTTAGATATAGCTAGGAATTAGGAAGATTAGACTAGTTTGTTTTTCTGTGATGTCAGAACTTTTCTACTGTATTATTTTAAGTATTTCTCTGTGATCTCTGAACTCTTGACTAGCACTGTGTAGTAAGAAGTATTGTCTTGTGTTTTTATTATTTATTATTACATATTTTTAAACCTTTCAACTGTGGCTGTTTTATGTAGAGTTAATTTAAGCTCTAGAGTACACTGCATGTATATAGTGATACTGTACCAAGTCACTCTAATAAGCCTTGACTGTTCAGTCACACTTACCATTTGGTCAAAAAACACAACTCAAACTAATGAAAACAAAGGAAAAGCAAACCGGTAATATTCCCACATGATTTAATGTTAGTGCTTTCGTACACAGATTTACATGCACTTCTTCAGACATTAATTACTCCCAAGATACAACTGCTTTATAGTCCACTTAATTAATCAATTAACAAGTATAAAATGAATTGGATAGTTATTTAAGTCAATCAGTAAATTCATTCTATAAAGTCATTTCATAAAAAGTAACTTTTTCATAAACAAGATGCTTCTTAAATATAAAAGAAATTGACGATGTATAAAAACCAAAATATAAACAAAAAATAAAAGTAATATCAAATAAAAGTCCTTATTCAGATTACTTGATGTTACTAACAGTTGTCAATTTAAAATACATGAAAAGCTTAATTAACATAGTATATCATCTCTCCAATGCTCTTTATTTTAAAAGACATTTGATAGAACACGCTTCATTTAATCCAGGAAAAACATGTGCATTTGTCAGCAGTTGCCACTTTAACTCCCCTTCCTCGAGCCTACTACTTTTAACAAACTGTCTATCCATCAAAGTGATCAAGGGGATCTTAATATTTATAATTATAGTTCTATCGATGTCACACAGGCAAAGGTGAACTTTCTGGCTAAAGGCCTTAATTTTGTGCCCAGCTGTAGAGCTAATATAGCCAAAACTATTTGTGACCTTAAACTTTTTGTCCATAAGCTTAATCTGAACGTCATGTTTGGTAAAAACAATAGTATTATAAATAATGAAAAAGTGTCTAGTGTTTTTAATCCCCCAGTACAAGGGACCTTGGCTTTATTTGAGAAAATTAATGAAGTCCATTTAGATCTATGATTGACAATCAGAATACTTTGCAAGGGCAAACTAATAATATTACAAGAGCTGAAAGAGAATTTATAACATATTTGAAAGTTCACAACATCCGGGTCATGCAACCTGATAAGGGGGAGGTATCATTTTTATGGACCAAACTGAGTACGATAGGGAAAATATATAGCATGCTAACAAGTAATAATTATGAAAAAGTGTCACTGAATGAATTGAATCAGGCGTATGCACATATAAGAACTTATCTTAGTGATCTATTTGTTGATGCCAGTATTTCTATGGACACATATCAATATTTGATCATGCCTGCCCCTCTTACTCCAGTTATTTTTGGAACTTCAAAAATCTATAAGAATGTTAATTACCCCCATTTCACCCCATTATTGATGTCAGTAAGTCCATCACATATGCCTTTGCCAAATGGGTAGACTCTAAATTAAAAATTCCCATACAGACAGAAAAACAGATTTGTCATGACTCTTGGTCCTTTGATTTACCTTTTGATCCTTCATATAATTTTTTGACTGTAGATATAAAAGAGCTATATACAGTCATACCTCAAGATATAGGTTTGGAATGGGTATGTGACTTTCTACTTATTAAGCAGACTGAAGGCCAAGAAATATATCTTGTTATCATGTTGTTGGAGATTGTTTTGAATAATATTTTTTTATGTTTAAAGGGGACTATTTTTTACAGAAATCTGGGGCTGTGATGGGGTCCCCATGTGAGGATAGATTTGCTAATGCAGTCATGGCTTTCTGGGAAAGAACATTTTTATGCCCAAAACCACTTTTCAAAGGTAAGATCGCTTGGTATACAAGATACCAAGACGACATGTTTTTTATATTAAAAGGTGATGAAAATCTAGCAACCCAGTTAGTGGAAGTGATGACTGGATTTACTAACTTCCTTGAATTTACTTTTCAATTTAATGATACGGTAATTAATTTTTTGGATATATAACTTTCCAGGGATGGGGAACACAATAGATACAGATCACAAATCTATAGGAAGCCTACATATTCCAACTGCTTCTTGCATTTTCAAAGTAACCATCCTTATCATCAGAAAAGAGGAGTGGTTAAAGGTCAGCTAGTTAGGGCATCTAAAATAATTTCCAGTGACGAAGAATTTCTTAAAGAGTGAGATAAATTAAGAAACATGTTTATAAAGCGTGCATATCCAGAAATACTTATAAAACATTTGCCTGCTGAAGTCAAAGCAAAAATGAAAGTCAGGTCACTTTAAACCAATTCTAACAAGGGGCTACTTTACAGAAGAATTATCTTCTGTAGTAGTAGTAGTAGTAGTAGTAGTAAACAGTAAAAACAAAAGCACTGCTAAAGTGCAAAGGTCGTGTTTCCCAAAGGCCAAAAAACAATGAAAAAACAACTGGAAAACGACCACCATGACTGAATAAAATAAAATAAAATTTATTGGAACAACAAATAAGTGCTTTCACGTACTAGGTACGCTTCTTCAGATCTAATAACATACTGGTTCAGACTTCCATTTTATATAAATAACTTAATTGATTTAATACCCCAATTAAATGCATTATTCGATAATTGAGCTCAAAACAAGGGACATCACAAACTAATTCAACCTTCAGTTTACATCTTTCACTGATATCTTTTGTACATGTTTGCATAGCTATGAAATAAAACCACAAGATATAAAATCGCAACAATAATAAGAAGAAACGCTAGATTTCACTTATAATCAAAAGATATATATTATTAAATATTGTTAGCTTGAGAAGTAAATAAATAAATAAGTCCAAATATAACATTGTTAAAACAAAACTTGTCTTTATAAATCAATAGCACAGCAGTGACTCTAGCTCCCTTGCCGTGCATCAAGAATAGGTTTAATGTTGACCGCTTGATTGAGTCCAGGTTCTAAATGAGCTTTCAGTCTAAAAATCCAGGATAATTCAGTGGTTTCTGAATGATTCTTATTATTCCCTCCTCTCCTGTTATGTTGGACTAATTGTAAAACCCTGAATTTAAACTGATGATTGGGATATTCTATTATATGTTTAGCTAACACATTCAATTGATTATTCCTTCTTATTTCATAAACATGACCATAAATTCTCTCCTTTAACTTTAATCACAAATCTATAGGAAGCCTACATATTCCAACTGCTTCTTGCATTTTCAAAGTAACCATCCTCATCATCAGAAAAGAGGAGTGGTTAAAGGTCAGCTAGTTAGAGCATCTAAAATGATTTCCAGTGACGAAGAATTTCTTAAAGAGTGCGATAAACTAAGAAACATGTTTATAAAGCGTGCATATCCAGAAATACTTATAAAACATTTGCCTACTGAAGTCAAAGCAAAAAGAAAGTCAGGTCACTTTAAACCAATTCTAACAAGGGGCTACTTTACAGAAGAATTATCTTCTAGTTCAATAGTTACTAGAGATTTTGATGAAGCCACGAATAGTAACTCATTCAACAATTATGTGTCTAGCTTTTTAACAGATTATTCCACTAATGCTATAGATCTCAGAAATGCCCTAATAAATAATTGGGAGTTTATTCTGGAAGATCGTTCCATTGTCAGTATATTAGGGATGAGACCTTTGGTGACCTTTAGAAGAGGGCTTAATTTAAAAGCACTTTTGGAAACAAATAGGACCAATCATAGCCACACTTGGGGCATGAATGAGTGTGGGCGATTTCATTACTGTAAATACATTCAGACAGGAGCATATGTGAAAATTAAGGGCATCAAATATAACATAAAAGGAAAATTTAATTGCGAAAGACAAGGCATAGTATACCTGGCTTCTTGCAGTCAATGTTCGGCTTTTTATTTAGACAAGGCAGAATGACGTTTTAAACAATGTATTTATGAGCATTTATACAGCATTGCTAAAAATTCTAACACCAATGCTCTAGCTAGACACATAGCAGAATGCCAGTCTCATAGCTTTTCATTTACTATATTAGAACAAGTTGACAGGAATATAAGAGGAGGCCCATGGGAGCTTAGGCTCGAGGAAAGGGAGTTAAAGTGGCAACTGCTGACAAATGCACATGTTTTTCCTGGCATAAATTAAGCATGTTCTATCAAATGTCTTTTAAAATTAAGAGCATTGGAGAGATGATATACAATGTTAATTAAGCTTTTCATTTATTTTAAATTGACGAGTGTTAGTAACATCAAGTAGTCCGAATAAGGACTTTTATTTATTACTTTTATTTTTTGTTTATGTTTTGGTTTTTATACATCATCAATTTCTTTTATATTTAAGAAGCATCTTGTTTATGAAAAGTTACTTTTTATGAAATGACTTTATAGGATGAATTTACTGACTGACTTTAATAATTATCCAATTCATTTTATACTTGTTAATTGATTAAGTGGACTATAAAACAGTTGTATCTTGGGAGTAATTAAGGTCTGAAGAAGTGCATGTAAATCTGTGTACGAAAGCGCTAACATTAAATTGTGTAGGAATACACTTACCATTTGGATAATAATATTGCACAGTAATAATTGGATACCATTTCAGAAGGGCCTCTGCGTAGCTAATATTAGTGGGTGGTGGCAATTGCTACTACCTTTTAGACTGGGCAGAAAAGGGGCACAGCTGGAGAACCTGTGCCAGCCTTCCCCAGGAGTGTCTGTGTGGTTGTATAAACTCTTATCTCAAAGCGTGTGTGTGTCATCTACTTGGGCAGGGACACGAAGCACTGGTTGGACAGAGAGACTTCTAGAGGTTTTAGCTTGCCCACTAGGCTGAGATCTGGACCCTATAGTTGTGCCAGTGGGGAGTCTTATTGGGGACCTGGAGAGAAAGGGAGAAACCATCCCCCAGACTGACTGTGATCTCTGTGAGCTCTTAAGGGAAATTGTACTTTACTGTGTGTGTATCTATTATCCTTATCCTATATGGATGCCCCTCACTGGTGTTAGTGATGAGGACTGAGGCTTCTTGATTGCTGGGCCAGTACACGGGCATCACATATGCAATGAAATAAAAAGTATATATAAAACTTAATACGTATGCAGTAATGTGAACAAGCATCATCATTAATATTAAAAAATATATACAAAAGGAAAAATAAGCAATAGAGAAAAGTGGACTTACAATTCAAATGCAAATAAAGTGGGGGTTGGCAAGAGAAATTGGAGAAATGGGGTAATAACTTTAATAGGGGATAGTTGGTAGGATGTCAAGTAATTTTAAGTGACATAGGATAGCAGAGGAGATTATATAAGAATGATGGATAAGTTGTAAATATGCAAGCAGAGATGAGTGAGAAAGAGAGACATTGTAAGTTGAGGAATGAAGCAGAAGCAGCAGAGGAAAATTAGAGAAGGCAAGGTATCGATCGATGAGAACAAGAAGATGTGAAAAAGGAATGCACCATTGTAGAGTGGTGATGAAATTATGCCTAGATTTTAAGATTTAGATTTTTTCCTCGTTTTCAATATATTATGCTCTAGTCAAGGCATTAAAAAACAGCTCTGTTATAAGCTCTTCTGTTTATTTTGATCTGTTGTTCTATGGTCTGATATACTGCTAATATCTGTGATCATTAGATTTGGAGATCTCTATACAACTTGTTATTCAAAGACTTTATTGTGTTGTTTTATGGTTAAGCCTGGGCAGGCTATCATCCCTATTTCAGTCTGTTGTGTCTTGTGATCCATAACTGCTGTATAGGTAGAAGGTGAACAAACACACCTACTAATATCAAGATCATAGACTGTTAGAAATGTGACTAGTGTGAGGTGATTTTGGCTATAAAGTGTGGGCTGACTATATGTCTGCAATAAAGGGCAGAGATGGTGACTTTTGTATTAGTGAAAAAATGGGCTTGTGCTTTGATGGGCTGAACATGATTGAGAGTTACATAAGAAATGGAAGAGGAACTGGCCTGTGGTAAGGTACTGATAGAAGACATGAGGACTGTACAGGATGGAGATAAATAGTAATGGATGACAGCACAGGATTCTAGGTAACTAAGACATTTTTGGTGACATCTACTTTTATGCAATTTCACAGCTGCATTTCTAATGTCTGTTGGAGTATATAAGCAACTCACTGCTGAAAACTAAGCAGAGAATTAAGTGGAGTGACCTCTGATTAAAATATTTTTTGTTTCTTCACTGACTGGGTAAGACATAGCAAAAAAAAAAATGAGAGACTGAAACTGACTCCATTGCACTGCCGTACGCAAAGTGATTTATGATGATGCTTAATAGCTACTGGCTGGTGGTCTAAGGGTCCTTTTTGATTTATTCCAGTTAAATAATCTGGATATTACGTGATAGTATTTTTATACAGATGATGTCTAAGAAGAATTTGAGCAGTCTGAACTCTGAGTGAAGTTCATGCATTCCAAGAGTTGTAAAGTATACTGATGGGTTGTGTCAGGTGACAAAGGGGTGAATATTACAGTAAAGTAGAGTGATGGGTTTTGTCAGGTGACAAAGTGATGAATACTGCAGTACTGTTACAAGCAGTCAGTTTCTTGATCCTGGAGTATCTGTAATAGGAAGTTACTAGGCATTTAATCTCTGCGACCATTATGGTACCTAACCCGGATTCCCAATTTCTGCAGAGCACTGTCTGGTTAGATGACTTGTTCAAGGTAACAGAAGGAAAACAAAAGCTAAGGCAATCACACCGTATAGCCCAGGAAGTAGCCTGTTAGCAGCCTTAATCTTCTGTACTAACAGCCAGACTATTTACATTGGTGAGCAGTGTAAATCCAGACAGTACTTGTAGTATCAGTACAGCCATTGTTGCCCTCTGCCTAGTTGTGTCAGTGAGATATCACTTTATCGTGTAAATCTTTCTAAGCACTGGACTGACTTTAGATGCTGCATCACTGCAGTATTTAAGAAAACTAAACATATTGCATATTTACAAACTATGGTTCTTGCAATCATATAAATCTACTTGATGTTTTTGCCTGTAGATGTAATGCTGAGCAAGAAATGCATAACTGAGTCAGTTTCTGAGATGGGAATGTAATGGCCTATGTCTTACTTGCACTGAAAGTGAGGTGGACACGAGACCCATGTTTGGAGATTGCTCTAAGACTGCTGCATGAGGCTTTAGAGGAAGAATTTGCAGAGCTGATTACTATCTGTAAACTGAAGCTTCTTTGCAATGTTTCAACCTGTCAGTGATGAAGATTGAAAAGAAAACTGAGCTAATGGCTGATCCTTGGGGAAATCCATATGTAAAATGTGCTGTAGTTCAACAAACTGTTTTCTCAATTTAATTTGTTGTGTACTGTTAAAAATAGACACCCCATGTTGGTAGATTATAAAGTAAGCAATCATTGTATATGTTCTTCTTTCAGCTTTTCCTGGTTAGGGGTCACCAGAGCGGAACTCCTTGATATAAAATCTTAACAGTTTTATTGATATGTATGCTTCTGTGTGTATGTTATTTCATGTGTTGTGTGATGCCATATGTTTTATTTTATTCACTAATGTGATTGTATTTAATCTCCTGGTATTATCACTTTTTCAGAAAACCTTTGTCTACAGAACTCCACTGAAAATGGAGCTTTCCCATCAACAAATGTAATAAATAAATAAACGCTCACATAAATATAAAAAAAATAATAAAAACATGTTGACAGAGAGCGGAAGTACAGTTTTTGACCCAGAAACAACAGGAACACAATTTGGTAGCCATTTTTACATAATATGTCACACTGTCATCATATACCGAACAAATGTATATACTATGCCTAAAACCTGCATAATATTTGTGACATCTATACATGAATGTATGCGTTAAACATTCGTTGATTATACTACATATTCTGGCAGTCCAATATATTGTACAGTGCTGGAGTTGCACTATGGACTGTGTTTGCATGTGTACGACTGTGTGTGTGTGTGTGTGTGTGTGTGTGTGTGTGTGTGTGTGTGTGTGTGTGTGTGTGCGTTTGTCTATCTGTCTGTGTTTGTGAAAGCATACTGTACACATGGATCTTAGCTGCTAACAATTAGTAGCATTATGCATATGTTCCAGATGATACTCATTTTTTATTTTGTGTGGATGTGTGTGTGTGTGTGTGTGTGTGTGTGTGTGTGTGTGTGTGTGTGTGTGTGTGTGTGTGTGTGTGTGTGTGTGTGTGTGTGACTCTGTAAATGTGTGTCGGAGGTGTTTTCTGTAATGGCTGTATTACAAGATGGTGATTTGGCAATAGACAAAAGCAGTGAGAAAGAGAAGATATTCATTCACTGCTACAAAAACAGACAGCAACTACCTTGCTTGTTCTTTATCCCTAATAGTTACTGTTATTAAAGAGTTGGTTGCTGTGTCTCCACCTCCACACAAAAGAAGGAAGAGAACATCCAGTCCTTGCAGTCCCCATGTTCAGCGTGTATTAGGAAAATATGCAGCAGAAGTTGGAGTAATGCCATCTGTTTACTTGTGCACAGGGAAGACTAAGGTACAATCAATGAAAATGCTGCAAGAATGTTTAAATCAGATTATCTGTAGACAGTGACCAGATACCCCCACAGATCAGTAGCTAGGATTACACTGATGGTTTATGAGTAGAACATGGAAATCAGAAGAAGAAGGTCACAGTGACTGGTATAGGTGATAAAAGGTAAGTTACTCTAGTGCTGGTGTGTATAGTCCCTCCACTACATTGTCATCACCACAAGTCAGCACTCTGTTGGCCTTGCATTATATCTGGCTCATCACCTTTTCCTAGAATGGCTTGTGCAAGGAAAACACAACAATCAGCTTCATTCACCACATCTTAACTCCTGTACAAGTAGACAGATGTTACACTAGATATGTAACCAAGATGCATTTAAAGGAAATTATGCTCAAAAATGGTCTTAAACAGCTATGAATCCCTTGCAGCGTAATGTGAAGACATTGTCAGAGGCCTCATTCAAGAAGAGGTGCTGGATATGCACAGCCTGTAAATTATGTAGGCTGCTTTGCATATTATTTTCCCACTTGTGTCATTCACATATTTGTGTGTGCTGGCAACTGTTCATTTTCTTTTCAGAATGATGTTACCACTGACAGTTGACTGCTTAAAGGGAAGAAATGGTCTCACCCACACAACATTTTTTGTTCCTAAATAAAGCATAAAAAGATCAAAGCTTAACAGTAATGATCACCATAGTGAACATGTTTTAAGCAAAACTGCATGAAAGAAACATGGACCAAATGAAGATATACTATATAGAACTAACTGTGTTAATTAGTTCATCCAACCTGGTTCTGAAATTATTTCTGAAATGTTGCAAAATGTTTAATTTTTGCTGAAATAATGTCTCTGTGCTCTAGTAAAAATAATGCAGTTTATCTGTTAGATTTGTTAAGAAATAAAAAGAAAGGACCATCTCCCAAATTATTTGGAGGAATGTTATATACAGGAGGATGTTTGATGATCAATCCTCTTGTAATCACCTGCAAGCAATTATCACCAGGATTCTGGCACTTCTCTGTATTCAATTTGCCTTGTACTACAGGGAAAAAAATCAGTTGTTTGTGTGGTGCCAACAGCACTGAAACATCAGCCACAGCAATTTGTTAGCAATTACTCGTAGTGAATGTTTCAGGTAACAATGGCTAGCAGTCATGTGAAACATTTTACTGCATTCTCTGAAAAACTGCAATAAAGGATAAAAGCACCACACAAGTTTGCTATAGTTACACAACCGTTATTCCTTGTATCAGCAGCAAGCTACATACTACAGTTTATTGTGACTTTTCCCACTATAGGATTCTTAATGTGACATTTAATTGTCAGTGGGACAGATACAGCTATGTGAAAAATAATGCCTTGCATATATATTTGCAACTCAGAAATGTTTCCCTTTATCTTTTTCACCTAACCATACTGATTGATAATTATTGTTTTGACACTGAGACAATCTCACCCAATATATAGCTTGGAAATACCTTGCTATATCAGGAGTTGCCAACCCACCCTAATCATTTGGCACCATAACCTTCTCCCATCCCATCCAGAAGAAGTCTCCTTCTCAGTTCCCCTTAGAATACTAATGTTAGAGAATGTCCTAAAGGACTGACCTTAGTACAAAATGTGAGGTAGTATAGATTAATTCAATGCCAAAAAAATATACAGGGCATTACCAAGAAGGCACAGAATGAAGGCAGGAAACTTCTATAGATGAAAACCACTCTTTACCACTCTGAAGAAGTCTGGGTGACACTCGGATGAAAACACTTGTGATTTTAAAGTTTTTGCGTTAATAAAGAGTGGTTTACCTCAACATTAATGTTAATCACTTTACATTTTTCAAAATTTATCTTGTACCCTGAAATACGCCCAAAACCTGAAAATTATCTGAACTATTCATCCTTGTATAGTTTCCCTACTTATAAGATGATATCACCTGCTTATTGTGCAATATTTAATTCCCTGCATCACAATCTATACATTTTTATTTCTAATATGTTCTGCTAAGGTTTCCAAAAAACTGCAAATAAGGGTAAGGGGGAGTGGGCATCCTTGCCTTGCACCTCTGGTTAGCTTTACTTCTTCAAACAATCCTGCTCTTATTTTAACACATGCTGTTGCCCTGGGGTATATATAGCCTATTAAAGTTCCATTAGCTAATCAGCAATCCCTATCATTTGTAGTATTTTAAACAGAAATTTCCATTCCACCCTAGTGAAAGCTATTTCTTCATCAAAACCAAGGACTGCAACCTGCCTCCTGCTTTTATTGGCATAATGAATAACCATTGAGTTCCTTATTATGTTACTAAAGGTCCTTCTACCCCAGCGAAGCCACACTGATCTGCATGTATTATGCCTAGTTGTATCTCCACTAATCCACTAGCTAGAGTAACATAAAGATGTTATATCATAATTTAAGAGAGTAGTATGTATATAACAGACTGGATCTTTCAAATCCCCACCCTCTTTGTTATGACCACTATAGTTTTCTCTTTGCAAGAGTTTGATATTCACTTCTGGTCTAATATTTTAGTCATAATTTTTTCCAAAAATATTTAGTAGTTTACACCATTCCATTGTTCATACTTAAACAGAAATGACGTCTGATTCTGGGGACTTGCCTGTAACCTGCTTGTCCATCTCTAATTTGATCTTATCTCTTCTAATTCTAGCCTGCAGTTCCTCTTTCTGACTGTCTCCAAATGTTGGCAGGTCACCCTCATGCAAAACCATTTTGAATGTTCCTTCTATCCTCTTTAGACCCGTTTTATACAAATCTGTAAAAAAGCCTTAAACATTTTCAGTATTCCTTGTGTTCCTTGTGTTCTTTTGTCATTTGTTATTTGTCATGCTATGTGCACTCCTGCATATTGAAAGAAAACAATTTTTATTTTTTTCCTTTATCAATGAATCAACTACTTTACCATCAATGAACTGAGTTGTCAACACTCTACTATGAACTTCACAAGTTTCTGACTTTTCCAGTGTCATGTTTCCCTCTCTCCTCCAGTGGAAAAGAAAATAAAGGCATAGAGCTATATTTACACTTGTCTTAGTAGTTCACTAAGTAAAACCACCCTTTACATACTTTTAGTAAGCACATGGTTGCCTGCTATCCCTACTACTTATACCAAGTCTTGGCTTTCTTGTTATTATTATAATGCATGTATAATTTGCAGTGACTATACTGTCTTTCGCCAAAGTAGGTTTTTTTTTAGTATTTACTTTTAATCTTCTCCGGTTAATCTTCACTTCCACTGTCCTTCAGTCGCAATGGATATTATAGCCCTCCTAGCTTACAGTCAACCCATACTATTGGTGCTACCTAGACTTCTATTCCTTCTTTCTTGTTACTGTTCTGCCCATGATTTTAAGGCAGCATATTTTTAAATGAAGGAAAACAGCTTACTTATACCACTCTGCACCAGTTGTTGTGATCTAGCTTGTACCTAGATTTGACCACCATTAACATGTTTCCCCAAGTCCGGTGTCTGCATTGCCTTTTCTAGCTGATGAAAAGTTCTTGAGTTTCATGGAAAAAAATATTTTATAAGTTGCTGGGTATAATACTTTACATTTTAACTTCTTCTCCATGTACCTGTGTGCTTGATCATGGGAATATATCCACATAAGCACAGGAGTCACCACACATTCAAGCCAGGTTCCCTAAGAAGAGCCAAAACTTTTTTTCTCATTTGAAATTGTCAGAATGTACCAGGTTTTGCCTTAGTCCTCCCTTGCTTCTCCTCTATAGTTGCCAGGCTGTCTGGTTCATCCTGTGCAGAAGGATCTTCTTGGAGTTCATCTCTGGTTAAGACCGATTTGGAAAGTTTCAAAGCCCCCATGCTGAAGGATAACACTCTCCAAGCTGAAAAATCCTTTACTAATGCATTCTACGGCCAGCTACAAGAATGCATGGATCGTGCCATCCCAAGCAAAACCAAGACTCACTCCTCCAAAAAAAGGAAACCAGTCTGGTGGACTCCTGCCATAAACAAGCTATACAATAGAAGGAGGAAACTAGTACAGAAAAGAGTAAAATCCCAAGAAGGGAAGACATCCCTGATCAGTATCAGCAAGAAACTATGATCCCTCATAAAATCATCCAAGGCGAGCTTTGAAAGAAAAATTGCCAAGGACTCCAAAGATAACCACAAGGCATTCTTTAGCTATGTCAAGAATCTAAGTGGCAATGCTCAGATCTGCTCAGAGTTAGTGCAGAATGGCACAAAATACACTGAACTGACTGATATTGCCAACATCCTGGCAGACAGGTTCAGCGCAAACTTCACCCCCCTCTCACCCACAAAAGGACCCATAACCATACCAGAAGAATGTAGAGTTCCTGAAATCACAGACAGTCAGGTTAAAATGGCCCTCTCCAAAGCCAAAAACACAGCATCAATGGGACTGGACGGTGTCCCAGGCTGTGTCCTACACGAGCTCAAAGATGAACTAACCCCTCACCTAAACACACTGTTCAAACTCAGCCTCTCCACAGGCTACATACCCATAGAGTGGCACACAGCAATGGTTACTCCGCTCCACAAAGGTGGAGCCACAATAGACCCTGGGATCTATCACCCTATAAGCCTGACTAGCTTGGTCTGCAAGGCTATGGAGTGCATCATCATGGAACTCATTAACAGAGACATTAGGAACCTCCAAACACTGGACCCTACCCAGTTTGGCTTTGTTAAGGGCAGATCATGCCTCCTAAACCTGGTGGACTTCTTTGAGACAGTTACCAAGGCTATAGATGAGGGAAAGATGGTACACACAGCCTACCTAGACCTTGCTAAGGCCTTCAACACCATTCCCCATTTTGGTATTATAGACAAGCTCATCAGCCTGAACATAAACCCATATGTCACAAGATGGGTTACCAACTGGCTCACGGACAGAACCCACATAGTGAGAGTTGCGGAAGCTAGGTGGCGTTCCCCAGGGCTCAGTCCTAGGACCCCTCCTGTTCAGCATATACTTCTCAGAGGTACAGGCAAGCAGAGGACGACTATGGCTGACTAAGTTCATAGACGACTGTAAACTAGAGGCTATAACTGACTCTCTGGCTGACACAAACATCCTCCAAAAGGGTCTCACTGAGACAGATACCTGGTGTCAAAATCATGGCCTCAAGCTAAATGCCAAAAAGTGCATAATCATCCCTTTTTGAAAAATCAAAGTACCCACAAACTACAACATAGGTGGCAGTCCCCTAAATACGGAAGACGTAATAAGGTATCTGGGGACCCAAGTAGATAGTAATCTCACCTTTGGTAATCACATTGCCAAAGTGGTTAGAAAATCCTTCTACATGGCCTACCTAATCACAAAAGGGTTTGCATCCAGATCAAAAGAGGTCATTGTGCCCCTCTACTCATCACTCATCAGACCCATCATATAGTACAATGCCCCATTTGGGATGTACCTTACAAGACACCTGCAACATCTGGAAAGACCACAGAAGTACCTCACCAAGAGGATCACTGGCCTCAAACAGATGCCCTTTGCAGCTTGACTGAAAACACTCCAGTTGTACGTGGTTGCATTCCGCCTACTCAGAGGTGATCTCTGCCTGCCATACAAGGCCATGTCCATCGCAGAATTGATGGACATGCTCCACCTAAAGAAAACTTTATCCCCTCGAGCCACATGCTATAGGGATCTAAACCTCACCACAAAAATAAATAGGACGTGCTGGAGGGATAGATTCCTGTCCGAGAGACTTCCCATGCTTTGGAACAAGATCCCAATCTACATTAGGCAGAGCTCCTCGCTAACACTCTTCAAAAGAAATCTTGACGAGTGGATGGGAAACAGAAAGTTTATGTCAGGGATCACTTCAGTGGCTCTGCTGGACAGAGGCACAGGGAACTAATCTAAGGGGGCAGCGAAAGCCAACACATTCTGGCTAGGCTAATAAATGCCTTCGGGCAGATAGCCTAGTACCAACCTATGAACCTATGGACACTCTGCAAATGTTTTAGCTCGTAAATTGTAGCAATTACCTTCCAGCCCTTCCACTGTCCCAGCAAAACAAAAAATTCTTCCACTTGGGCCTGTCTTCCCAGTTCACCAGCTTTTCATCCACAAGTTTAGAGAGTGCTTCTGCAGCCTCAATATTTGCTTTAAGAAGCTTATTGTCATTAATGTCCATTTGCGGCATATCTGATTGCTCATTAACAGCTTTGGTTACTTCTTTCACTTAGCTATCAATGCCTGTAATGGAGCAGTTAAGCCTGTCATTCATCTTTTGCTTTTCATTATATACATTACTGTGTGTGTGTGTGTGTGTGTGTGTGTGTGTGTGTGTGTGTGTGTGTGTGTGTGTGTGTGTGTGTGAGTGTGTGTGTGTGTGTGTGTGTGTGTGTGTGTGTGTGTGTGTGTGTGTGTGTGTGTGTGTGTGTGTGTCTATATGTATATATATATATATATATATATATATATATAGGTTCATAGGTTCATAGGTTCATACTAGGCTATCTGCCCAAGGGCATTTATAAGCCTAGCCCATAGTTATGTGGCTTTCGCCACCCCTTTAGTTTGAATAAAAACTATGCCTATCATTTTTCTGTGCCTCTGTCAAGCAGTGACACTGAAGTAATCCCTGGGGTATATCTGCGATCTCCCATCCATTGGTCAAGATTCCTCTTGAACAAGGCCAGCGAGGTGCTCTGCCTCACATGTACCGGGATTTTGTTCCACAGCATAGGGAGTCTCTGGGTGATGAATCTGTCCCTCCAGCACGTTCTATTTATAACCGTGTCAAGGTTTAAGTCTCCGCCCTTGTGGTTCTGAGGGATCTAGATTTTTGAGGTGAAGCATATTCATCAAATCTGGGTTTGACATGGCCTTATATGTCAGGCACAGGTCACCTCTGAGCAAGCAGTATGAGACTGAATAAAGCTGGAGTTCTTTCAGTCGGGCAGCATAAGACATATTTTTGAGACCCTTTATCCTTTTGGTGAGGAACTTTTGGGGCCTTTCAAGCTGCATCAGGTGTCTGGTCAGATACATTCGAACGGGCATTGTACTCAATCATAGGTCTAATGAGTGATGAGTACAGGGGACGATGACCTCCCTTGATCTAGATGTGAATCCTTCATGATCAGGTGGGCGATATAGAAAGTTTTCCTAACTACTTTAGCAACATGAGTGTCAAGCGAAAGACTACTGTCAACTTGGGTCCCCAGATCCCTGATGACTTTTCTGTGCTCAGTGGATTGTCACCTATATGGTAGCTAGGGGTAACCTTGTTTTTCCCGAAGGGTATGACTATGCATTTTTGGCGTTTAACTTCAGGCCATGGCTCTGGCACCAGTTATCCGTTTCTGTGAGGCCCTTCTGGAGGATATCTGTGTCAGATGTGTTTTCGACTATGGCGCCCAGTTTGCAGTCATCTGCAAACTTTGTCAGCCATAACCCTCCTGTGTTTGCTTGTACTTCAGAAAAGTAGATGCCGAACAAGAGTGGACCCAGGACTGAGCCCTGTGGGACACCACTTGTGACAGGCTTTGAGTCTGACATGGCTCCAGCAACTCTGACCCTGTGGGTTCTGTCGCTTAGCCAGTTTGCAACCCATCTTGTGATGTATGGGTTTACATTCAAGCTGATGAGTTTTCGATGATACCTGAGTGGGGTATTGTGTCAAGGCCTTTGCCAGGTCGAGGTAGGCTGTATGGACTGCCTTTCCCTCATCAATGGCCTTGGTGACTGTCTCGAAAAAGTCAACCAAGTTTAAGAGGCAGGATCTGCCTTTGACAAAGCCAAACTGGGTTGGATCCAAAGTCTGCAAGTTCCCTATGTCTTTATTTATGAGTTCCATTATGATCCTCTCCATGGCTTTGCAGATAAGGCTTGTCAAGCTAATGGGGCGGTAATTTCCAGGGTCTGTGGAGGCACCGCCCTTATGAAGTGGGACCACAGTCGCCGTGCGCCACTCCTTGGGTACGTATCCTGAGGTGAGGCTAAGATTAAACAGCTGTCCTAACTGTGGGTTTAATTCCTCGTTGAGTTCATGAAGCACACAGCCACACACATATATATATATATATATATATATATATATATATATATATATATATATATATGTATATATACATATATATAAAATATTTATATTTGTAAAAGGTGCAAGTTTATTCTCTCCCTATTTCTCTGAACTCAGATTATGAGTATTCATTATCTCCTTTAAGTGCTACAGGAAAATGTTGTAAGTGATTTCCTATGTTTCCCTCTACTTCTGGAAGGATTTTGGCTGCATGTTTACTTTCAGAATTTTATTTTTAAGTTATCTTTCCATAACTGATCTCCTTACTTGTCGGCTTCACTCTGGGTAATTATTTTTATAATGTTTTCAGGTCAGATAGTGCAGCTGAAGAAATCACCATGATTTCACAAATGCCCCATACCAGCAGTCCATAATGGCAAATTTAATATGGTTCAAGTGATGTGTATGTATGTGCTGCTGCTTGACCATCTCTTTTATACTTTTTGAGGTTTGAGAGGGTGGCCTAATGATTAAGTTGTTTGCCTTATTAACACAAGATGCAGGGTTTGAGTCTCACAAAGGGTAATTGCTTAGGCTTAAAATGGCTTGCAAGGGCAGTTAGCCTAGTACTCATCTATCAACCTATTAAATTCATTATCAGCACATAAGACTCTCTAGGGCATGTAGTAGCAGGACAACCAAAAGGATGGATCCGGCACATTATTTAGGCCATTGCAGGATATTTTTACTTGACAGTGAGGAAGAGATATTGTTTCTGGGAAGAGAGGTGTCTCAGCCCCTTTAGCAGACAATATAAAAAACATGCATGGCGACTGTTGTGCAGAAACTGCAATATGAATGTCGACAGATAACTGTTATGTGGATTTTTGGAGACCTGCACAGGGACCAGATGTCAAGTGAGAGCTACAAAGAGCCATTCATTTGGATGTGACTATCATCTGGCATGAATCCAAGTTATTGTACAGCAATGTAGATCAATCAAGACAATGTTCACTACTACACCTCGCAAAAACTGTTTCATCCAGGCTAAGATACCTTTCAAAAAATCTTGTAAACTGTGCCTTAGCAGAAGACAATTTGTGTGAAAAACTGGTGCCCACACCCTCGCTACCCACACAGCTAGACAAAGGTTTTCACAGAAGCAGACTTTTGCTTGTTACTAGTTGAATCAGTAGATATTGCTCATCCAGATTCACATGCATATCTCTGCAACTCCAAAAAAACAAAAAAGATCCTGGAATGCTACTTGTAGTCGGTGGACATTTTTTCCTGCTGAGGTTATCTGTTCTGATTCATATCTCATTATTATGATATAATAGCTTGTTCACTGGGCCTTCCTATAACTGAAGTATCAAAGAAGCCATACACAAAACTCAATAACACTGTAGCACTAGAGACCACACAAGAGCCACAGGATATGTTAAACTCATTCTGGTAGGGGATATGCTTTACATTTGTCCTGCAGAGGACAAATTCAGCAGTGTCAGTGGGCTTTAACCTTTCAATCAACTTTTGTAATTAATATTTACTTCTGTGTTTTATGCTGTTGTCTTAGAAAGAGTAGCCAGTATCACAGCATCCATGGGACCAGATAACTTCCCAGGCTGTGTTCTTCACAAACTACAGAACGAACAGGCACCACACCAACGTACCATGTTCAGTCATAGCCTCACCTCAGGCTTTGTGCCTGCTGAATGGTGCACAGCGATGGTTATCCCACTACACAAGGGTGGAGACACCATGGACCCCAGGAACTAGCGCCCTATTAGCCTGATGAGCCTGTTCTGCAAGGCCATGGAATGTATCATCATACAGCTTATAAAAAAATGCATTGGTAATCTCCAAACTCTGGACCACAACCATATTGGGTTTGTAAAATGCAGACCATGTCTCCTAAACCTGATAGACGACATTGAAGCAGTCACCAGAAACGTAGACAAGGGAAGGTGGTTTGCACAGCCTATGTAGATCTTGCCACGGCTTTCAACACCATCCCCCACTCTGGAATTATAGATAAACCCACTAAAATAGGTATAAATTGCTATGTCACAAGATGGATTGCCAACTGGCACACTGACAGAACACACACTGTGAAAGTAGCAGATTCCAAGTATGACTTTGGACCAGTGACAAGTGCAGTACCACAGGGTTCAGTCCTGGGTCCTGTCCTGTTTTGTATCTACTTCCCTGAAGTAAACTTTAACATAGAAGGTCTGTGGCTAATGAAGTTTCCAGATGACTGCAAACTAGGAGCCATAATTGTAAATACTAAAGATGTGGACATCCTACAAAAGGGCCTCACTGAGACAGATGCCTGGTGTCAAAGCCATGGCCTCAAGCTCAATGCCAAAAAGGGCATTGTCATCCCCTTTGGTAAAATCTCTGTAGCCATGAACTACAACATAGGTGGTAGTATAAAGTGTGATAAGAGACCTTGGGTTACAGGTAGACAGTGGACACACCTGTGATAATCACATCCCCACAGTAGTCAGGAAATCCTTCTATGTGGCACACCTCATCACAAAAGGTGTCTCATGCAGAATAGAAGAGGACATTGTTCCCCTCTACTCATCACTCACTAGATCCATAATAGAATACAATGACCCTTTTGCTATGTACCGCACAAGACATCTACAACAACCGGAAAGCCTGCAGAAATACCTCACAAAGAGCATTAGCAGCCTGAAATACATGCCATACGCAGACTGTCTCAAAATGCTTCAGCGGTACTCTCTCTCATATCGCCTACTCAGAGGTGATCTCTGCCTAACATACAAAGCTATGTCAAATACAGAGCTGTTGGACATGCTCCACGTAAAACACTCAACCTCTGATCTTCTGCCCCAAAACCCAGAGTAAACTACAAAAGGAAGGGGTGTATCCATTTACCTTATGGATACCCATGCCTTCAGGTTAGTGGCACAGCAGGAGGCCTTGGAGACCATGCAAGTGCAACTAACATTGTGCAAAGCTGCTTATCAGATTGTAGCCTTCTACAGATCACCTACCTTGTCTCAGGAACCTCACTGTATTCCTGAGAACAGTGGAAAATATAAAGGTCCTATCAAACACCATTATATGAGGAGATTACAACTACCCAAACATTGAGTGGGAGAATTACTTGTGTACAATGTCCTTTGCCCAATGTTTCTTAGAGTTTAAAAACTCAAACACCCTGGAACAGCTGGTCACCATGCCCACTAGAGGTGACAACATACTGGACCTGATCATCACCAACATGGGGTACCAGTGTTCCACAACAGAGATAAAGCCCTAGCTGGTAATATCAGATCATAAAGTAATCACACTGGACATCCACATCCCCCCCCCACCCTGATCAAGAAAACCATTGTGAAGAGATTTTCAAAAGCAAACTGCACACTTCCCAAGATCAAAGTGGAAAGTTCCAAAGCCCCCTTGCTATAGGATAATGCTATACAATCTGCCGAATCATCTACAAGTGCATTCTATGAGTATCTACAGAGATGCATGGATCGAGACATCCCAAATAAAACCAAGATGCACTCCTCCAAAAATGAGAAACCAATCTGGTGGTCGCCGCCCATAAATAAGCCATACAACAGAAGGAGGAAACGAACAAATGATAGTGCAAACTTCACAAAAGGAAAGACATCACTGATCAATATTAGGAAGAAACAATGATCACTCATAAAATAATACAAGGCCAGTTTCTAAAGACAAATTGCCAAGGAATGTAAGAATAACAACCACAAAGCTTTCATTAGCTATACCAAACATTTAGGTGGCAACTCTTAAATATGCTGTCAGCTACTGCAAAATGGCAAAAAATACACTGAACCAACTTACATTGCCCACATCCTGGGGGACAAGTTCAGTGCAACCCCCCCCCCCATCACCCCCAAAAGGGCCTGTGTCCATCCCAGAAGAATGCAGAGCCCCAGACTTTATGGACATGCAGGTAAAAACAGCCCTCTCCAAAGCTAAGAACACAGCATCAATGGGACTGGATGGTGTCCCAGGCTACGTCTTACATCAGCCCCAAAAGGAACTAGACCCTCACCTACATTCACTGTCCAGACTCAACCTTACCACAGGCTATGTACCCAAAGAATGGCATACAGCAACAGTCATCCAGCTCCAAAAAGGGGGTGCCACAACAGTACCTGGAAACCATTGCCCTATAGGCCTACTCAGCCTGGTCTGCAAAGCTATGGAGCAAATTATCAAGGAAGCCATAAGCAGAGACATTGGGGACCTCCAGACACTGGACTCTACCCAACATGGCTTTGTTAAAGGCAGATCCTGCCTCCTAAACCTAGTTGACTTATTTGAAACAGTTACCAAGGACATAGATGGAAGTGAAAGTAGTCCACACAGCCCAACTGGACCTCACTAAGGCCTTTCAACACCATTCCCCACTCTGGCATCATGGACAAGCTTACCAGCTTGAACATTAACAGCTATGTCACAGGATGGGTGGTCAACTGGCTCACAGATCAAACACACATGTTCAGAGTTGCGGGTGCCATGTCCGACTCTAAACCAGTCACAAATGGCGTCCCACAGGTCTTGGTCCTGGGACCCCACCTGTTCAGTAGATACTGCTCAGAGGTACAGCCAAGCACAGGAGGAGTATGGCTGAACAAGTTTGCAGATGACTGCTAACTGTGGTCCATAATCGACTCTATGGCTGACACAGACATCCTCCAGAAGGGTCTTACAGAGGCAGATACCTGGTGTCAAAACAATGCCCTCAAGCAGAATGCCAAAGAATGCATAGTCATCCCCTTTGGATAAAACAAAGTGCACACAAATTACCACATAGGTGGTAATCCAGCATGTACGGAGAATGTAATTATGGCCCTGGGGTCCTAGGTAGATAGTAAACTCTCCTTTGATGATAACATTGCCAAAGATCAGCCAACAAGCTACTAGTTACTACTCTGAAATCTCATAACAAATCAGGTGATTCCCTATTTGCAAACACTATCGGTTCTTACTGGAATAAACTTCCCACTGAACTGACCTCCCTAACCTCATGTCACCTTTTCAAAAAACAGATGAAAACCCACCTACTAATTCACTGGCTATGCCCCTGCTCCAATCCTGACTGAGCATAGTACTCTTCATTACTCTCTCCAGTCTGCTACTTGTGTAATTCTTTCCACTCCCTTTCTTACCTAGACTTGCATCCTCAGCCCCCTTCACTGGACCTTCACTCTTTTTCTCCAATCTTTTTGCCTACTTCACCTTCTAGCCATCCTCTCTCTATTCTCTTTCCAGCCATACCTTGACCATCTTTTATCCTACTACCTTAGCATGTCATCTCTATCCTGTTTCCTCACTCTCCTTTTCAACTTGACATTCCGAACCTTTAACTATGTTATAATACTTATACCCAACAAAACTATATTCTATCCCCAATTTCTATCTATCTTTTTTCCCATTTTCCTACATCTTTAACTACCAAACTACCTGTTATACCTTCTAACTTGCTTTTTTAACACTGGATACCAACAGTTTCTTTCCCTCTGCAAACTACCTAATCTGTCATCAAGCCTACTGACCTATGATTAAATTTTTTAGCTTGACTAGTGATATCCTTAAACTCAACTTTGTACTTTTATGCCTGAGCTTATCTCCTTAGCCACATAATCTGAACTCTGTTTGTTACCTACTTAAATTAGTCCAGGCAAACTGTATTTTGTCTTTGTACACTCTTTTTAAAAATTGATTTTTTTTAGTAATGTCTTTGAAATGTATTATCTTATACTGATAGTGGAGCTTTTCTCCTCGGGCCTCTGCTGAAAATGGACATGTATCCAGCCAGACTAGCCCGGTTAACAAATGTAAAATAAATAAATAAATAAAGTGTTTAGAAATTCCCTCTATGTAGCCCACCAAATGTCACCTAATGTAACCCACTTTGTCTAGTCTGATGATGTCACCATCCCACAAATATACCTGTGGAAAGGAGAACTCCCAGTAATGTGTATAGTGCGTTGTGTAAATGTGTACTGGTCTAGTATCATAAAGTAGTTTGGTAGGGGTTTGAATCCTGCATTTGACAACTATATGCGCGTGTGTGTGTATCTCCTTGGAGAGGAACAACCTTTTTGGAGACTACTACAACACCTTAAAAGTGGCATACTTATGTTGTCAAGTCTGATGATGTTACCATCCTATAAATATACCTGTGAAAAAGAGAACTCCCAGTGATGTGTATAGTGTGTTGTATTAATGCCATTCCTTTAGTATCATAAAGTAATTAGGTAGGGGCTTGAATCCTGCACTTGACAACTGTGTGAGAGTGTGTGTATCTCCTTGGAGAAGAGCAACCTTTTTGGAGACTACTAAACCACCTTAAAAGTGGTATACTTATCTTTGTCAAGTCTGATGATATCACTATCCTACAAATATACCTGTGGAAAAGAAAACTCCCAGTAATGTGTATAGCGTGTTGTATTAATGTGTACTCCTTTAGTATCATAAAGTCGTTAGGTAGGGGTTGGAGTCCTGCACTTGCCAACTGTATGAGAGTGCGTGTGTGTGCATCTCCTTGGAGAAAAGCAACCTTTTTGAAGACTACTGAAACACCTTAAAAGTGGTATACTCATCTTTGCCAAGTCTGATGATGTCACCATCCAATAAATATACCTGTGGAAAGAAGAGCTTCCAGTAATGTGTATAGCACATCGTGTTAATATGTACTGATCTAATATCCTAAAACAGTTAGGTAGGGGTTTGAATCCTGCACTTAGTGTGTGTGTGTTCTATGTGTGCGACACAGTTGGTCAATGTGTTGTGGGTTTTGCTTTTACTACTATATGACATATCACAATGACAACAGTATGTGCATTGCACATGTCAGGTAGCTGTGTGGCAAATACATATACGTACATGTGACCTCAATTATTTCATAGGTGGGAACCCTGCTTTCTCCATGAACACATCTGTTATCTTTTCCAGAGTGTGCTGCCTCTTCCAGACCTTAGGTCACATCTGTATGCTTGTGACAAGCCCTGCCACTGCAGTGATCCCTAGCCTAGGTCATCCATGTCACACACACTCATTACGGCTTCTGTTGAATAGTGTGAGTGAGGGTTTATGCCTGAGGTATATTTCAGACCTGTTCAAATGCAGCAAAGTCTGTCAATGATGGCTATTCATTATAGGTGTACAACAACCTTTGTGGATATGAATGCAGACCCCTTATTGCTTATGTGATCCACTGAGGGATTTCAAAATACCTTTGGAAATGAAATTACCAAAGGAGAGGTGACGTAACACTTGGCTGTATGTACACATCAGTAACTGTTCAACATGGTGGGGGCTACTACCTATGTGGTACTGTGGGGATACTATGTTTTGTAAAGGTGGATGACTATGCTATAGTTGGTTTATAGCTTTACAGCATGGGTTTGACAACAGGTATCTGTCTGTATGATACCATTGTGGAGGATGTGTGTGTCATCTGGAGAATGCATTATAGGCCACAGTATGCATTTCCAGAAAAGGATGGCCATATCCCTACTGTATTTGCTTGTACCTAAGAGAGCTATATGCCAAACAGGAGTGGTACAGCAATGGGTGGAGGTTAATACCACTGGTTACTGGCATAGTATAGTGCCTGAAGAATCCAAATGTTACTGTGTGCCCTACATCTGTGCGTCAGTTGTCAAGACATCATCTAACGATTGTTTATGGTCAGGCTGTTAAGGTTATGTATACTACCAGAATGCAAACCAATGACAGATAGTAACAGTATCACCCACAGCACAGTGTCAAACCATGTCATACACACACATGTGTACCCAAGTTCCAAAATATGTGTAGTACAATGCATACTGGCCACCAATAGAAACTATGGAATGTTAACACTGTGTAATACAGGGCATGTCACCCTGCCCATGTGTCCACAATGCACGTACATGCAGACAGTGCACCTCCACCATGTTCACAAATGTACACCTGCAAATCTGTGCTGCACACATCCCACACGTACTGTCCACTCTCTAACACATGCTGCCAATACTATACAGATCAGCCAAGTGGCATGCGGGCGGACAATACACTATTGGAATTGACACTGGTGTAAACAATACTACATTGACAATCATAGCTTTAATGCATCATGCCTGCTCAGCTACACCTTCAAGGATATCATTACACTTTACTGCTGACAACATCCTAACATTGCTATACTGCTATAAAGTCACCCTGTGCATCAGCACCATGTTAGCCTGTTCTTGCATCAATGTTACAGATGACAGGAGGTGGCACAGGTTTCATCATATGCACAGGGTGTGTTGTTGGTTTGCCAGAGGCCTACATTGAGCCATACAATTGACATGTATGTGTGGGTGTGTGTGTGAGGACCAAGAGTACTGGTATGGGCCAATGTTGATGTAATGTGTGCGGGTATGTGTTAGCCCTAGGTGTCTGGTTTATGTGTGTGTGTGTGTGTGTGTGTGTGTGTGTGTGTGTGTGTGTGTGTGTGTGTGTGTGTGTGTGTGTGTCTGCATGCACACAGTTCCACCATGTGGCAATAACATACAGGAATTTGTGGGACAGCCACAGACTGTACCTGCCAGGCTTTACAGATCACCGTCTCTGGCCACGGATACGGTACCTGTGCCTGGCAGGAGTGTTACTGACAGTATCAGGTACTAAGCCAGACTGGGTACTATCCTCAGAGGTAGACATATGTACACTGGACCGAGGTCCCTGCTGGGACTGGCCAGAGCCACATGCACGTGGTCTTCTAGTACGGTCTATGGACAGCCCATCCCCAACATTGCTGGGGCTGGTACTGGCACTACGGGAGCAGCTGTGACTTGAGGGACGTCCGTGGTGACTGCCAGCTGCTGATGTTGCTGCCATATGTCCACGTCTCAAACGTCCCGCACTGTCCTGACACATGGACATGACATTGCGGAGGACATCTATGTCTCACCCCAACATCTATCAGTGACCTCAGTGTAATTATGGATGGCACCTGCTAGGTCACGGACACTGTCATTTAAAGCGGTGTTATGTGACCTCTGTGCCCTTAGTCCCTGTCTGGTGTACCGTTCCATACATGCCTGTGCCTCCATGACAGCCTGGAACATGCGTGAGGTTGTAAGACCTGTGGCACATCTGCCAGGGGCATGATGACCAGTAGTGCTCCGACAAGAACCCCTGGACATCTTCCTATGTGGTACCGTTCCAGACATCTGGGTATGGCTGCTGTGTCCAGATGCATGTGCTATAGATACCAAACTGTCCTGGCTATTGCCAGCTATACACTGTCCCTCAGCTAAGGGCATTGGTGATGATGGATGTATTGGCAGTATGACTGTGTGCATGGATGGGGTGGACACTTGTTCACTGTCGATTGGTGGCCTAACGACAGACCCTGGCAAACATGCCTGTGCCTCAATACACCTATCCTCATTATCACTATTTGTGTCAGTGACATCAGGTTCCCTGCTGCAGTGAACCAGCCCAACCTCAGCACCTGTGAGAGGAAAACAGGAAACACACTTTACGGCCTGTACATGATGTCAGAACACATGCACACACACACACACACACACACACACACACACACACACACACACACACACACACACACACCACCACCAGCAAGCCAGAACATAGTCAATAGCTGTTGATGGTGGGGTACAGTATCACAAGCCAAACAGTCATATCACACGTGTCAGCATGCAGGACGTGTGTTGCTCAACAGCATGCAGTGTGAGTGTAGACAGTCCTTGCTAATAACAGTATACATGGCTTTGATGCATGTGTGTTGTTGTTCAGTGATTGGTCTCACCCTGGAATGCAATGTGTACCATGGACACAACATTTCTGTGCAAGTATTAAAAGCTCTTCAATGTCCTGTGCAACATCACTCACAGGTATACATACCATGGCTGGATGTGTATCTGTGTGTCACATAGATATCCATTTCTGATTAGAGCATCTGTGTCTTTAGCAGATAATTGTGGACACAGGTTTAGCTCATGCATGCTATGTATACACACAGGATTAGTGGTGCATATATACCTGATGGAATACCATTGCTCAACATAGCCATTGTACAGTAGTTATGGTGAGTGTAGAACATATTGTGGACATGCCAGTGCCAGCCATGACATGGCATGCTGCAACACAACTGCAACATTAAGCATCACACATACCCAATGTGTTTCATGTGACCTATACACTCAATAGCATTACAAGACATATATGTGTCACTTTGTGCAAATGGGGATTGCTATGCATATTGTGTATAGGTGCATATGTTTACACACACACAACATTGAGGTGTATAGCAATAAATGCTATGTGTAGTACTGTGGTTACTGTAACTGGATGGGGTGTAGTACCATGAACCATCATCATGCAGCATCATGTGGTCACTCAAGGCTACTAATGTGTGCCAGACCGGCACCTATCATGTTGTACCTGACCTGCAGTACCATGGCTACATTCACCATTTCACAACCGGTTGTTACATGGGTTTGTAAGGTGCCCAATAGGGAGCATTGCCTAACATGAATGTGTTGTGTGTTGAAGAGTGTCGCACCACCCCATGATAGGCCTCTACCCCTCAGGTATATTATGTGTGCTGTGTGGATGACATTTGGGATACTGGAGTGTGACCTTACAGCTGGTGTCTGAATATGCTACATGTAGCATATTAACATGTACTGCGTATGACAAAGTTGTGTATATTGTGTGCATGTGTATCGACTCTGCCTATCCAATGTCCACTACAGTATAGCCACAATTGTTTGGGATGCTCTGTGTATTGCATGTGTTTGAGGCAGCTACTCACATTACTGAGATGTGCATAGTCTCACAACAAACATGCACAGCATGCATTATGCACAGGTGTGTTACATGTGTACATGGCCTACACCTCACCTATGACATGCACATTTTATTTGCAATATTAAATGTAGAACACACTCACCAGCATGGGTCTGTTGCCTTGCTTTTACACCAGAGGGACCTACAAGGATAGGAGATAGCTTGCCAGTGGCAACAACTGTGGCATTGCTACTGTGGGTTTGCAATCTTATAGTAGTACAATGGTTGACAGTCACAGGCCTACAGATTATGTTCCAAATTATCAGTATTGCACAACACCAGGCTCAACATCTTCTAATTACACAATACACATCTCACATATGCATGATCTACCAATAGAGGTAACAGTAGTCTATAGATATGCCATGTTACCTGCACGCTCTGTGTGAACTTGCTGGGAGGCTCCGGCCTCCATGATGATACATGTCTGTTGTTGTTGTTGTTGGCCAGGAGCCACCAGGCTCAGGAGCAGCTCCTCCACTCTAGTGAGGGGGAGATGGATGGTAACTCCACCACCTGTGGCAAGCTGTTGTCTACGGACATCAGACACACACTGCCAGTCATGTCTAAGTAAATCACTGCAGTGATGGCGTACCTGCTCATATGTCCAGTTATGCATGCCTATGTCATTTATCCTGTGGACAACATCTTGCCACAGTGCAGTCCGCTCATGCTGGTCCTGGCTGGTTCTTGAGAAAAGCAGTGTGTAGTGCTGAACCAGACTGATCGTTATGACTTCATCCTCAGAAGGATTATAGGATGGGTTGCGATGGTGGGCCATGAACCCTGAAAGACAATGAAACAATATGTGTGAGGAAGTCATGTGGCACACTTAACATTCTACAGTACAGATATCACTGAACTGCCATATATAGTAACCTATTGGCTGTCAGAGGATACACACTTTCAATACCACATATCAATGCTCAACCCACAACTGCCTGACAGTGCCTGGCAGGCTCTATATATTAAACCATGTTCTGCACAGCAACAAAGAGAAACCACTATGTAAGACTATACAGCAGTACATGGCACACTGTATGTGACACAATGCACCACCTAGCCACAGGAAGTATATGTCAAGCTAATGCATAAAGAAATATGTCATCCATTGCAATGATTGTAAAGTCCAGTTACAGTATTGCCAGTATACCACACTAGTTGTTGATGGCAAACCCCTGCCTAAAATATGTGCACATTCATGAATATAGGTGGCACACTGCTGTACTAGACTATACATGTTGCTAGATATGCACTTATATCCTGTAACACACATATGACCGAGGGCATGTTACAGGCATACCTACACACACTTCAGACATACATACAAGGCACAAAGGTATAGCAACCCAGATGAGCTTTACATATGTACCATACAATAGTGTGTGTCAGTACTTACAAAATTTTATGCCTGAGGTATGTAATCTGTGAGGACTACAGGGGAACACACAAAACAGTGGTTCCAAGCAATGTGGACATACACCATACTGTGCGGTTTAGGCCTACAGCTTCAGGTGGTACTACAGTTCATACAGGATTTGGATTCACCAGCAGTACCAATGAATACGCATACATGTACTACTTTAGCCTCCAATGGCACATCCCATTTAACACCAAGGGACTACGTCAGACCATATGCCATACTGCTTTTTCTGCCTAGCAATAGCATACACATCTTTTGCTGGGATCAGAGCTAGGACACAAAATACCATAACAGAAACAGTTTCCC
The DNA here is from genome assembly GCF_019279795.1 of Protopterus annectens. Lineage (NCBI taxonomy): Eukaryota > Metazoa > Chordata > Ceratodontiformes > Protopteridae > Protopterus > Protopterus annectens. Next base: position 989,148,152 of record NC_056732.1, on the reverse strand, counting down.
ACTAAGCTACCCCACATATACACAACTGTGACACATTCACCAACACATTCACCATCACACTCAGTCAACCTCACATAGCAATTATTGCAACAAGTACATGTGGGTGTGTATCGGTTCATAGGTAGGGAATAGGCTATTGGCCCTAGGGCCTATAGAAGCCTAGCCAGACGGTACACTGGCCTTTGACACCCAAGTAATTTAATTCCATGTGTCCCTGTCAAGCAGAGCCACAGAGGTGATTCCTGGGGTGTATTTCCTATCTCCCATCCAATCATCAAGATTATTCATGACGAGTGCTAATGAGGAGCTTTGTTTGCTACTGATAGGTAGTTTGTTCCAAAGTATGGTATGTCTCTGAGATAGGAATCTATCCCTCCAGCATGTTCTGTTTATTGAGGTGACAAGGTTTAGGTCCCTAGAGCATGTAGCTCATAGGGATTGTGATCTGTTTATGTGGCGCATGTCCAACAGCTCTGGGTTTGACATAGCTTTGTATGTTAGGCAGAGGTCACCTCTGGGTAGGCGGTATGCGACACAGTCTAGCTGTGGTTTTGTGAGACGGTCTGCATACGGCAACTGTTTGAGGCTGGTAATACTCTTTGTGAAGTATGTCTGTGGCCTTTCCAGTTGCTGTAGATGTCTTGTGAGGTACATACCAAAAGGGGCATTGTACTCTATAATAGGTTTTATGAGTCATGAGAAGAGGGGAACACTGACCTCTTTTTCCCTGGATGACACACCTTTTGTGATGAGGTGTGCCAGGTAGACAGATTACATGACTAGTGTGGCACTGCGATTATCAAAGGGGAGACTACTGTCCACCTGTGTCCCATAGTCTCTTATCACACTTTCGGTGTTAAGTAGACTACCACCCATGTGGTAGTTCATTGGTACAGAGTTTTTACCAAAAGGGATGCCAATGCATTTTCGACATTGAGCTTGAGGCCATGGCTTTGTCACCAGGCATCTGTCGCAGTAAATATGACTTTGTCTCTCTCTCTCTCTCTCTCTCTCTCATATATATATATATATATATATATATATATATATATATATATATACACATACATATAAACATCCATTGGTGTACATATAGATATACATATAGGCACATATACAGTCCACCTTTCATGGTGGGAATATCAATTATGCAAAGGATGTGAGGTATACAGTTATGTAATAATATTGCACAGTCTTGTGCGAAATGCATTGAAGGTGTTCTCAGCCAATGTAGCTTTAGCAGGTCTCACTGGCTGCAACACTGCAAACCCAACAAATCACACCCACAGCATTTAGCCACCACATGTCATATACCAGCACTGTATGCTGTCTTGTTTGCCACACACTACAACCTACATACAAATATGCACATAACAACCTTCACCAACATATATATGTCCACCCTTCACAAACAGTTGCAGTATGTCCCTTGCTCTATGCACATGTACAGATGCTAATATATCTGACACAGATATATCTCTCCATATGTGTGTGCCATAGACACACAAGGTCCACAATGTTGTAAGTCACTGGACCTCACGGCTGACCTGTTGGGCCATGCTGCAACATGAACAGGTGACACATGTGAGCACACAGTAATATTAGAGGGTGTATATATAGCTGCAAATGCTAGATTAGCATACTAGCCTGGTACAGCAGTTGCCAATGCTAAGCTGCACGTTAATATGATGCTCATGCATGTGTTACTCTGTCACATCCATGTTTATATAGCTGTATGCGCTACTCCCCCAAACAGCCATTGTCCACACTACTGTACAGAACACAGATAACATAGATCAGATGTTTGACATTTAATGCTGAGCTACATATGTCAGAGTTATGTCCCACTGCACACAGCTACACACTGATTTGTCCATAGCAGTAGTTATGCAGAGCATCTGTGCATATATACGTACTGCTGCCACATATGGATGTTTCAAAGTGTGTAGAGTACTCTTCAAAAACATCTACTACATGCCGGTAAATACATATCTGTCACATACCTTTCCGTTTTATGTGTTGGTAGTATTATGTTCCGTACGTCTTTGGCTTTTTTTTTCTGTTGATGTGGGTGTCTCTCTCTCTCTCTCTCTCTCTCTCTCTCTATCTCTCTCTCTCTCTCTCTCTGTCTCTCTCTCTCAATATCTGCAATAGAATGATTGTGTGTGTGGGCAGCACGTACAGCCTGCTTTTATAGGTATCTGCACATGTCCATGTGATGGCCTCTGCACCAATTGGTGGCACCATTTGGTAATTGCATGCAGCCTGCTGTGTGGTAATTGCAGTACTCACTGTCATAGCAACCCAGTGCTATAAATAGCTAAGTCAGGTAGGCATAGCCCTTTCAACTTTCCAAAGTGGGGCCCATGCTTGTTTGCTGTCGACACCGTTGTTTAAGTCAGAAGGTTGGTATAGTTCTTATATCTGAAGCTAGGGGTGTAGCCAGTGATTTAAATGTTGTACTCAGACCTGAATGTTGCCACTTCCAGTACACAGTTGTCAGTGTAGAATTGTACTCACCCCTATAAATGCTAACACAAGATACATGGGAGTATGTAGTTTATTTTCTACTTATACAATTAACTGCCATACAAAAGTAGTTATTGAGATGTATTCATTTGGCACATGAACTGTTTGTGAACTGCTATACTGTGAATATTAATGTACTCACTTCTGCACAGTTTGTGCTTTTTTATTGTTGACATTACCACAGGATGCTCAAGAAAACTGGACAATTCCAGTACTGAGTATGCCTACCTACATCCTTGTTAGACCCTGAACACACAGGTATATTGTACATTTGGGTGGGGATGCAGACATACAGAGAGCATTATGTATTATTGTGTGAATATTATCTTGCTGGACTTAAAGGGTTGCTGTGTATCTGTTAGTTTAGCAAGGCAAGTAGTCTGTCTGCATAGCTCCCAACTGTGGACCTATCCAAATGGTAGCCAGACGTTAGGCTGTTATTCTCTGTCTGTGCAATGCACATGTCTTTTCAGCACTGGTACAATGGCATTGTTACAGTTGTTTGCTACTAGTACATGGCTACATCCTTTGGTATTTCAGTGTTGTACTCCTACATAAGGGTTTGCTTGTGGAACTCCTTCCAAAGCTATTTGCACAGCGTGTAACAGCAGAAAAGCTGATATGCTTGTGTGTTTCTGCCTCGGCCAGGCCTCTGAAACACTCAGGTACATATTTGAACAGAGTGCGGTAAAGGTAGGTAATAAGTGAGGTACATCTTCAAAATATTAGAGACAGTAAGTAGAGACTTCAAGAGAACCAGTGCATATGGATTACTACACCTTTTCTGAAGTACAAGTGGTGTCTAACTCCTACATATTGTCATTGTTCATTAGGTATAATACCCCACCTTTCTGCCTACCGTCAGTACTTTTCAGGGGATTCAGAAGGACACAGCTAACATATGTTTCAAAATCAGGTACATCCCTGAAATGTAGTCACAGTTGGGACGTATGTCATCTGCCCTAATCAGATATGCCACTGTTTGTCCTGCTATGATACTGTGTGGGGGTTGTAAAGTGCTGCTGTAACAATATTTACTGCCAGAATGGCTGGTTCTCTTATCACAGTCATGTAATGCAATTCCAGAACAACTGCTGGTAAAGTTCCACAGAACAGGTTTTGTGTTATGGCATTCCTATTTTTCCTTTGCATTCACTCATTCTGATGCATGATATATGTATTTAAGCAACAACTTGCTGTATGTCTACTGTGGCTTAGTGGTACTTCATGCAGTCTAGTGTGTCCATGATCTGGGGTTTGAGACTGACAGAGGTGTTTTATTTTTCTGCTGAGCAGAACAGGGGCCCTCACATGCAGGGTGACTAAGGCACTTTTAAGCAGTTGTAAGCAGGTTTGCGTGGTTTTGCATGAAGCTTAGCAATACTTAGCTAAGCACACAAGCACACACTCGCGCAAACCCACTAACTACTGCTTAAATGTGCTTACTCCTGCTAACCCTCATGCTCATTTCTTTGAAAGAAAAGAAAATGGGCAGATAGGAAAGTGGTGAAAAAGGGGCACAAAGAGGGAAAGACAGTAGGCAAAACAGCTTGGGATGTGCAGTATGGGTGTAGGGAATGACCATAGCTGCCCATTTTTTTTATAGCAACAGCTGTGCATATGCAATAATTTTGGAGGGAAATATGAAACCTTCCACCCCTGAGAGAGGGTTGAGGACAACAAAGTATGTTGTACTGCCAATTAAATTACATTTTATATGTCCAGCAGACATCTGTGCAAAATGGGCAGCTATGTATGGGGCGTATTTTTTTTTGGAGCAGATTGCCTATCTTTTTTCCAGGTGAGAGTGGAATGTGGAGTAGGGGATGCAGGCATATTTGGGGAGGTAGGTTGGGGAGGTAAACAGACAGGAGAAACATCCATAAAACCAAAGACTTCATCAGAAACAAGACACATACATGGGCGGAATATGACACATGTGGGGAGTGAACAACATTGACGGGGAAGGATGTTTGGAAACCGCAAGCCCATGAGCCCACAGATGGCAACAGTGGAACTGAGATCCCCACCCACGGGCAGTCACCACTGCACCTTCACAGCCCAGAGGGTGGCTGTGCTGGGGGTTGCATAGGAGGGGCAGGCTCACCCATGAGTCATGCCACTCGTGCCTCAAGCTGGCATAGAGGATCAGTAACAGAACGCTGGATCTCCCTACGCACCACAGCCCGGACTGTTTGGAGGGTGAGAGGTGGCCCTCCTCCACCCACGCTTGCATGGGGGAGATGAGCCCCATCCCCTGCAGCACTTTCACCTGAAGGTGGCACAGGCCCAGTGGCGGAGGAGGAGGTCCCGGGCTGGGCACCAGACCTGCTGGTGCCAGGTGCCATCACCAGCTGAGGTGGGACAGGTGGGTCCACTGGGACTGGCCTTCCCATAAGTTATATGTTTAGGAGGATTTAATGACAATATGGGTTGGTAACAGCCAACAGCATTCCAAATTAGTTGTAACAGCATGCAGTAGTATTCCCATTAACCCAACACACCAGAGTTCCAACAGTTGAACAGCAAACATAACACATGCATACATAGAACAACAGTGGACATTCCAACAGCATGCAGGATTAATTGGTGGCAACAGGCCACCAAGATTGTGATATTTGAACAGGGCACATGCATCAAAGTAAATGCAGATATTTATAAACCAATAGGACATATGTCCCAACAAATGTTTTGAGATTAGACATACCCACTGAGGTGTGGAATTGCATTGTTTATGCACATACATTAGGGTGTAAAAAGATACCTCCATTAACGACTTATATATACTTATAGTTTACACTACATTCCTATTGACTGCAGGTATATATCCCCTACATGTATTATTACACTAGGCAATATCCGTTAAATTGTGAAATGGGTTTTGCTAGTTCTTTATATACCTGTCCTTTATCTGACATGCAAACTGTCCAGGATGCAGATGTTACTGCTATGTATTTATATATTATATTTATATTTATACATCTACATATCTAGATGTGTTCAGGTGACATTATCAGTTATATTTTAACAGCCCCCTACATTTCTAGCAGCACACTGACATTTCTGGGGAACACAATAACAAGCTACTCATGTGCCAGATTAACCTGTACATTCTGGCCATGAACCAACAGTTGAGGACTGTATTTATGCTTAACAGCTACTGGCACTCCCTTCATCCACTTTATATGGGCCTACCCAAGTGTGGGTTGACAGCACTTAATACAACAGTATTATTTCTATAATGCTAGAGTACAACAACATATCAAAGAAAGTGACACGGACACACTCCAGGAATTATACCTTTATTAATTACATAACACACTTTTCTAGAGGCTCTTTCATTTATTTGATATAACAGTGCATACAGAAGACTTATTCAAGATGCATTATACCTTTATTAATGGGCTACAACACTTTTTTCAGGCTCTCTCACTTATTTTATATAACAATACATGCAGAATAACTACTAACCTGCCTGGTGGTGCAGCCTTAGCAGCCTATCTGCATAGGCTTGCTGATTTGCAGCATGGACACCTGCAGCTGTGAAGTAAATGAAGTGATATTGAGACATACCTATGCATAATATAGACTATAATAGCAATTCTTATATACTTCATTCCATGGCTACCTACTCAGTAGTGGGGCATTTTCCATCCCACGGGCCTCCTGTATCCATTGGTTCAGTCGGTCCTCCTTGTGTCTCTTTAGGTCTGAGTAGTAGTGTCTGACCTGCTCACCAGTCTGAGGGATGCCTGTGGCACTGGTGAGATCATGAGCTAGACAGTTCCAGGCCTCCGCTTTGTATTGGGTGCTCTGGAACTGGCCCTGCAGGAGTCTCTCCTCATGATTATGGACGAAGAGCCAAACCATTACTTTTGACTCCTCAATGCCACAATGTTGGGATGGAAATCGAGAGCCCTCTCCAACACTGGCCATGCTGACTGCAGATGTGAGCTACAACCAGTTATGGCAAGTATTCCCACCTATGGAGCTTAAATATGCCTCATTTCCCGCACTTATCTGTGATTGGCCGGTTTTGAAAAAACTCAGCTGAAGTACAACTGCTTAGCAATGGGTAAACTTCCATTGATATGTATGTGTGTGTTGAAAGTTCATGCATATATAAAGCTGTCATGGCTTAGTGGTTCAGTACTGCAATTATAGTGCATAGTATCCTGGGTTCAAGGCTAGTCATTGCTTTTTGTTTTACTACTGGCCAGACCAGCTAGGTGGTGTGGCTGTGTTTAGCCGATTTTGCTCAGCTTTGTCCAACGTTAATCTATGTTGCTCTATGTTGTTCTACAGTGCTCTACATTGCTTGACGTTGCCCAAAGTTGCGCTAGTTAGCTCGGTGCGCAGCTACGCGGAAACATGTTCTGTTTGTGCTAGTTTGCGTGATGCGCAGCTCCATGCAAAGCTATTGCGCTAGTTAAAGCAGTGCTAAGCTATGAGCAATTATATTTAAATGTGCTTAATACTGGTAAACTTTGCTTAGCAGTGCTTCACATTGTTTAAGATACGTTACTTATGCATTCATCAGTATGCATAACCATTTAACCTTCTTTTTTATATATATATATATATATATATATATATATATATATATATATAAAAATTTGTTCACTAATACATAGGACATTTCAATGTTTTTTACTAAAATTTAAATGATAAATGTTAGTAATTATTTTTATATACAGATTTCCAACAAAAAATAGAAAGGGGAGTGGTGGGACTCGAACCGGGAATGTCTCCTCTTTGTGCAAAGGATCTACAACTATGCTATTGCTATTTTACTTAATTTGCATATATGTTTCTTATTATCCTCTTCAATGTCTAAACTGCAAACTGTAGCTAAGCAATGGGCAAACCCGTGCAAACACGTGCAAATACAGGCAGCTATATCGGGAATAGTAAAAAAAAAAAATAAAAGTTTTACATTTTATAATTGTACAGGGGTTTAGAATGTGAGGGAGTGTAGTGTTGGGTATATACACATTTGAGCGGACTCGCTCATGTCAGTTGACATTTCCCAATTGAGAGACTTGCCGCGGCGTGGATTTTTGGACTGCTCGGCAGTCTGACAAACCCCCTGCACTCGTGACACTCCATGTTAGCCTTAGAGTTGAGGCAGCGCACCCTCATTAATATGCATGGCACGCTGCCGTCTTGCTCTCAGACTGGCATTTCCATGTAAGACTAATTTAGTCTTACATGGAGGATTCGTGAATCCTGGGGAAAGCCTTTCTTTGAGTTGTTGCAACTATAGAATGGCTACATTTTCGGGTATGATGGGCTTATCCCCCACATGCGAGAATGGGGGGGGGGGTACTACCAGAAAAAAAATATTTTCTTTTGTTTTATTTGCTGGTGTATGTAGTTTTTAAATTGGGAGATATTATATGCACCATTATTATGTTAGTTCATGTTCCTGTGTTGTCAATGTTTTCTTTCAAGTTTGAAAGGTCACACACACACACACACACACACACACACACACACACACACACACACACACACACACACACACACACACACACTATTAGTAGATATCTGACATTGTATGTAGGGAGTACAATTATGGAGCTATTGTTAATGTTTCTTTGAAGTGGTGGGGGTTAGATGAGAGACAGATTTGAAATGAGGGCAGAATAAGTAGGAAAGTAGACAGAATATATGAGTTAAATATTTGTGGTATTATTAGAGTAAAGTAGATATATATATATATATATATATATATATATATATATATATATATATATTTTTTTTTTTATGTATATCTTCTAATAATATTGAAAGAGGGGTCAAAGAAAACATTGACAAGTAGTTGTAGTAAGAAGAGATCAGCAGCTGAGCGCTTTAGGGTTTTAATAGGTATAGGTTAGCAGTAGGTAAAAGGTGTACACAAATGCACTTAACATATTGGAGGCGTATGTGTCTGGTGTGGCAGGTTAATTTGCTAAGTAATGACAGAGTAGTAGATGAGAGAAGAAGTAGAAGGATATACTAGGAGGTTTAGAAGACAACCAGTAACCATATATCAAGGCGAAAAAAGCGAGATTGCACGCAGCAAAGTTAGTGCACAAAACTCTTTATTTAACGCTGCAGATACCACACATTTTCACCCATAAAACCATAGACTTAATCAGAAATACTTTAATTAAAACCATTCATCTTATATACCTGTAGAGTAAAAATAGTACACCAATCAAGCATCCTCTTCAATTATATAATTCCAGAATTAATTAAAACATTAGTTGAAACCATTTGTGTTTAAAAAAATTCTGTTCACCAAGGCCCACGTTCGTAAAATGACCCTATGACATTTTAAAAAACATACATTTACCTAAATACAAGTTAAAATTCATTGTGGTAACATTTAAAACCAGAAATGTATAAAAATAATTTCTACAACACTATTAAATGGTAAAAGGGATCAATACAACATCCCCACCTATTGGCCAGAAAGATAAATATCATAAATAAACATAAAATAACCAAATGTTGAATCCGATGTCAAAATACTTAAAACATATTTATAAATGTGTGTATAACAAAATACAATAATAATAAAAGCATATTACAATTTAGCAGCCCTTAATTTTAAAAGTGGGGCAATGCTAACATTTTTATTTAGACCTGGTGTTGTTCCTGCATCAAGGGTAACCTGCCAGTAAAGTTCCCTGTATTCCAACAGGTTTTCCCAATGCCCACCCCTTTGATCTACTTGCACTTGTTCATGAACAAAAAAAGTGTATTTTGCCTGTTGGCAACCCAAAGTATGTTTAAAAAGTGCATTTTTCTCATTTTTGGTCATAATCTCATATGTATGTTCATAGATATGTCTTTTTATCTTTCACTCCATTTGCCAATATGAAATGCACCACAGGGAGAGTATATGGCCAAATAGACAACTCTTTCACTATTACAATTAAAATATGTGTGGCTAATAATCTTCCTGTCACTACTGGGTAAATAAACCCATTCACAGTGTGCAATGTACTGACACTGGGAACACGTCCCACAGCGGTAGGTTCCTTTACGTGTACCACTTGGAATCCCTTTTCTTCCTTGTTCCTCAAGCAGGTTTTTTAAATTCCTCCTCTTCTTAAAAATAAATTTCAGGGGCAAGTTTTTATCCAAAGGTAGGTCAGTGAACTCCAAAAAATTATTCCATTCATTTCTCACTATACTATTGCAGTGAAGGAAATCAGTGTTTACTCAGTGATACGAGTCCTATTAATTTCAACACTGTCCTTTGTTTCATGAATGACCTGGTTGTAATCACTGAGAATACCCAATCCCAACACAGGGCAAAATATATTAGCTCTGTTAGAAGAAACATCAGCTCTAATCTCATGTAGGAAATCGTCCGGGTACCCCTTTTCCCTAAAATGTCGGTCAAGAAAGTCACATTCAATTTCAAAATCGTGGTCTAAGGAAGTCATCCTACTGGCTTGGATGTATCGCCCTCTCACCAGACTCCTTTTCTGAAACATGGGATGGGAACTATTAAAATGTAAAAAGGAGTTTGAATAAGTACTTTTATGAAAAACCTTAGATTTAATATTCTCATTTTCCATTTTTTTCAAGTGATACATCCAAAAATTGCAGGATGTTCTTTGAAACATTACTTGTGAAATGCAAAAAGTTAGTGATAGATTCAATGTATGATAAAAATTCATGTAACTTATCATCAGACCCCACCCAAAAGACAGAAATATCGTCCAAAAATCTAAAATATTGCAACCAATGGTTCTTAAACTCAGATTCCAATATAAATAATTTTTCCCACCAAGCTAAAACTATATTGGCATATGTGGGGGCAGAATTGGCCCCCATCGCAACGCTCTTAATTTGGTGGAAAAATTTTCCCCCAAAGAATATGAAGTTGTTAAACAGAACCAACTTCATCAAATGAAGAACTAAGTGTAAATCATTGGTGGAGACCTTACATTTTTCCACCAGTGAGTGTTCCAACCACTGAAGCCCGATATTGTGGTGGATGTCAGTAAATAAATCTTTAATGTCAATAGTGACAAAAGTCACTTGTTCATAATTTAAATTAGGGTCAATACCCTTCAAAAATTCCCAAGAATCTTTGAGTATCTGGGAACTAGTACCCCACAATTTTTTTAGTTTCCCATCAAGGAACATAGCAAGTGGTGAAGTTTTGGAACCATCGGCCGAGACAATCGGTCTAAGGGGTGGGTCATTTGAATCTTTATAAACTTTGGGTATGCCAAATATTGTAGGGGTCTTAGGTTGAACATTTGTCAAATAATTAAAATCATTTAAATCAATCAACGTTTCAAGAAGTTAGTCATTTAGTGCCAAATCAATTTTTTTATAGGCGATATTTATCTCATTTTTGGAAACCTGCCTGTAGTTGTCAGTATCCCCCAATAATTCCAGTATTTTTCCTTCATAAATCAAGGTGTTTTTAATAACAGCCCCACCCTCTTATTAGGTTTCATAATTCGAGCATTATGATCAGATCTCAAATCATTCAACACATCCCATTCTTTCTTGTCAAGGTTGTGCTTCTTGTTTTGTTGTTTTCCAGATTACAACTGCCTGATACGCTTGTCAGCCATTAACTCAAGGTTTTTTAACTGGGGGTGGATAGGGGGATTGAAGGTACTTGTCCACCTCAAAATAGTCACATTGTGTAGTTGATTCTGGCCATGAAATATAAGTGAAAGGTTGATATTTCTCAAAAACAACTTGAAGTCTAACAAAAATTTACTAATATCACCTCTAGTGTTAGGGATATATTTAAATCCCATAGCAAGTAACTTAAAATGATCTTCAGTAAGTGTAATCTCACTGTAATTAAAAATTTTAAGGTTGTTGTAAGTCTGTCCCCTTCTATGTGAATAAATGTATTCTGAAGAACTAGTATTTCCCCCTCCCCCCTCGATGTCCTCCCCACCTCCCCCCCCGTACAGGGAATGGGGTGTAGTAAGAAACTCTCTGATTGCGGTTTCTCTCAGACCGCCGAAGGGGGGTTTCTAAAGGGTCACCCCCATAACTGTCAGTGTGTTCATATATGACATCCTCTTCAGTACCATACTGGGTCCCTACCCCTACCCTATCATCTTCCAACCACTGTTTTTGTTTGACAGTCCCCTTAGGGTCTAGATAACATGTTTTGTTTGTATAATCTTTAACATCTCTTTCTAATTTTCTAGTTTTCCTCTTAACATTAATAGTACACTTGTCATCAATTTTCTCTAACATCATAAAATACCTAGATTTTTTTATCCTAAACTGTGAATAAAAGGTCTGAGGTGATTTGCCTATTAAGCAGATATATCTCCTCATGCTACACAGACATATTGACATCATTTTGCTTAATGGTAATTCTAACAATATCAAGCCACCATTTGTTAAAGATTTCAAGTAACTCTAGATGTAGAACAGAGCCCTTCACAAAATTATTGGGGTATTTGAATACCCGAAGCACTTTAGGCACAATTTATTTTTTCAGACATTTGTTTAAATACTCATTGTCAATTTGTAAAGATTTCTATTTGAAAAACAGGTCGGAAAGTTTGTTCAAAGAATTTTTAAAAGTATCCGCCTGTGCAACTACCCCTTTCCCCGTGTTACGGGAATCAAAGGTATTGAATTGTTTGTGTTCTAACCAAATTTGAAAATCACCATTACGTAAAAGTTTTGGTTGATTATTGTTTTCAACCATAATGTCACATTGTTTTGTAAAATTACACCTGTTGGTTCGAGTCGTTCTATCAACCAAGTCAACTCCATTGGATTGCGAAAAATAAAGTCTAGGCATGCCAGTATCCTCGGTCCTAACTCCTTCATTCACACCGGTATTTGTAACAGGTTCGACCCCACCACCTCAAGTAATAGAGGCAGGTTTGTCGCTCGTCCTGCTATTGAAAGCTTCCTGGTTCCCAGGAAGGGCGGTTCTGTTGAGAATCAGTCCAACAGATTGACTGATGGGGTTGAGGAGATCCACCAATTGTGATAGCTGTCCGACAAGCTTACAAGTCTCACCCGGATAGTCCCTCCTCTCATCCATTTGTCGAGAAGAACTGGCTGCGCTCTCCATCTCCAAATGAAAAACTAGTAATAAAACAACCTGGAGTAATTCCGCCAAAAGCATTTTTGAAGGGTATTGACCCTAATTTAAATTATGAACAAGTGACTTTTGTCACTGTTGACATTAAAGATTTATTTACTGTCATCCCCCACAATATCGGGCTTCAGTGGTTGGAACACTCACTGGTGGAAAAATGTAAGGTCTTCACCAATGATTTACACTTAGTTCTTCATTTGATGGAGTTCATTCTGTTTAACAACTTCATATTCTTTGGGGGAGAATTTTTCCACCAAATTAAGGGCGTTGTGATGGGGGCTAATTGTGCCCCCACATACGCCAATATAGTTTTAGCTTGGTGGGAAAAATTATTTATATTGGAATCTGAGTTTAAGAACCATTGGTTGCAATATTTAATTTTTGGACAATATTTCTGTCTTTTGGGTGGGGTCTGATGATAAGTTACATGAATTTTTATCATACATTGAATCTATCACTAACTTTTTGCATTTTACAAGTAATGTTTCAAAGAACATCCTACAATTTTTGGATGTATCACTTGAAAAAAATGGAAAATGGGAATATTAAATCTAAGGTTTTTCATAAAAGTACTTATTCAAACTCATTTTTACATTTTAATAGTTCCCATCCCATCTTTCAAAAAAGGAGTCTGGTGAGAGGGCGATACATCTGAGCCAGTAGGATGACTTCCTTAGACCACGATTTTAAAATTGAATGTGACTTTCTTGACCGTCTTTTTGGGGAAAAGGGGTACCCGGACGATTTCCTACATGAGATTAGAGCTGATGTTTCTTCTAACAGAGCTAATATATTTTGCCCTGTGTTGGGATTGGGTATTCTCAGTGATTACAACCAGGTCATTCATGAAACAAAGGACAGTGTTGAAATTAATAGGACTCGTATCACTAAGTACAACATTGATTTCCTTCACTGCAATAGTATAGTGAGAAATGAATGGAATCATTTTTTGGAGTTCACTGACCTACCTTTGGATAAAAACTTGCCCCTGAAATTTATTTTTAAGAAGGGGAGGAATTTAAAAAACCTGCTTGAGGAACAAGGAAGAAAAGGGATTCCAAGAGGTAAACGTAAAGGAACCTACCGCTGTGGGACATGTTCCCAGTGTCAGTATATTGCACACTGTGAATGGGTTTATTTACCCAGTAGTGACAGGAAGATTATTAGCCACACATATTTTAATTGTAATAGTGAAAGAGTTGTCTATTTGGCCATATGCTCTCCCTGTGGTGCATTTTATATTGGCAAGACGGAGCAAAAGATAAAAAGACGTATCTATGAACATACATATGAGATTAAGACCAAAAATGAGATAAATGCACTTTTTAAGCATAAAATACACTTTTTTTGTTCTTGAACCAGTGCAAGTTGATCAAAGGGGTGGGCATTTGGAAAACCTGTTGGAATACAAGGATCTTTACTGGCAGGTTACCCTTGATGCAGGAATGACATCAGGTCTAAATGAAAATATTAGCATTGCCTCACTTTTAAAGTTAAGGGCTGCTAAATTGTAATATGCTTTTATTATTATTGTATTTGGTTATACGTACATTTATATATACATTTTAAGTATTTTGACATCGGATTCAACCTTTGGTTATTTTATGTTTATTTATGATATTTATCTTTCTGGCCAGTAGGTGGGGATTTTGTCTTGATTCCTTTTACCATTTAATAGTGTTGCAGAAATTCTTTTTATACATTTCTGGTTTTAAATGTTACCACAATGAATTTTAACTTGTATTTAGGTAAATGTATGTTTTTTAAAATGTCATAGGGTCATTTTACGAATGTGGGCCTTGGTGAACAGAATTTTTTAAACACAAATGGTTTCAACTAATGTTTTAATTAATTCTGGAATTATATAATTGAAGAGGATGTTTGATTGATGTACTATTTTTACCCTACAGGTATATAAGATGAATGGTTTTAATTAAAGCATTTATGATGAAGCCTATGGTTTTATGGACAAAAACGTGTGGTATCTGCAGTGTTAAATAAAGAGTTTTGTGCACTAACTTTGCTGGGTGCGATCTCTGATTTTTTCACCTTGATATCTGGTTACTGGTTGCTTTTGGTAGAATTGCTCCAAGTTGTTTTATTACTAGGTTTAGAAGACAGGCATAGCTTTTAGGAGTACACATTTAATACCAACATAGGGTTAGGAAATAAGGCTGAGTTGTTTTTTTTTTTTTGAAGTTAGAAGAATGATATATTGTTAGGGTAGAAATGGACTATATAGGGAACCTATAATGGAAAAGTTTAAGGATATTCTTATAATGGATATGGGATCTTTCTTAAGTGCCTCATCAGTTGATTTAAATGAACACAAGTTTTACCTTTAGCAAGGTACTTTGTAGCATGGTTACTGTGCATTAGTGTATAATTATTAGTGTTGTGTTGATGGAAATGTGATTCAATATTTTATTCCACAGACTTTGGACTACATATGTTAGAAGCTGTATGTGATAGAATTTTTTATTGTGGTAGAGGGAATATAGGAAAAACATAAGCATATGCTCTTTAGACTGTTGTCTGGCTGACAAGTGTGTTGTATATGTGCCCATGCTTTTACAGTTTGTAGTAGTAATATATAACAAAATGTGCAGAAAGGCCTTCATATACTACCTTCCATGATGTACAGTACACTGTCATTAGTAATGATGGGAGATTGGTTCCCATTTTGTATCATTACATCTTTCTCTAAATGCTGAAGATGCTACAGCAGTTTAAGGGCATTAATGTTTCTTTCATGTTATTTAAAGGCAGTCTTTTACTTTGGATATCTGTTAAATAAAATTCAGAATTCAATACACAGGAGGTTCAGATTCAAAAGTTTACTAGTGCACACCAGGAGGCAAAAAAACATACAAGTACAGAATTTTGTCTGACATGAAACAGGAAGCACACCATTTTATATAGATTTAACATTTAGCTATGCCCACCTTTCTGACGTGATATGTCACAGGGCATTTACATCACTTTAGCTTACAATTCTGCATTCATTAAGTTTTGCTGATGCTGTACATTTAAAAAAAAAACTTTTCCTTTAGATACAATACGGCCTTGCTATCCAGCTGGTCAGTCATACTGTCTTTCTGTAAAGTTACTTATTCAAGGTTTCATATCAGTTCGAACACAATAGCAGCTTCAGTCTTTTAATGAATGTCTTTGTTCTGTTATACTTTCTCACACAGCTGCATGATATCTAAGTAACACATATACAAGGCCATCTCATTCTAACAGGAAGAGCAGAAGATTTCATTATTTTACAGATTTAATTTCCTGATCCAGCAGATAATCACTTGTGAAAAGCATAAACATTAAAACTTGCTAAGCTAGCATTCTGTCAGGGTCAGGGATCAGCTTTTGCTTCAAGCCACACTGCAGTTTCAAAACTACTTCACATTTAGACATGAATTAATTTTACTACTATATGATTAATAGAATAAAATGCATTATATACTACTTTGCTTTTAAACTAGCATTTCTCATGTATTCAAATACATATTTTTCTAACATTTTCCCCCTATTAATATTTTTTATTCTATTTTGAAGTATGCATAGTGTCATTTCATCTCCTAGCCTTTTCCGCTCAGGATTTTCAGCTAGGTGAGTCATTTAATCTATACTTCAGAGAAAGCGTCATCTGAAATTAATCTTTCAATTTCAATATCTTGGTAGAAAGTTTCAGTCCACAAACGAAGTTACACCAAAACCAGTTTATTCGATAAAGCTTTCGGGTCTACACCCTTCATCAGTATAATTTTACAACAGAAATGAGACATTTAAGTAGGAGAATCAATTAAACAAATGCTTCAGCCCAACCCACTCACTCACTAGCCTAAAATTATTTAAAAGGGCAACCCCATACACACAAGAGAATTTTTATATATACATACAAAGAATTTAAATTCACTTTAAATATATCTTAAAAATAGCTTAAAAATATATGCACATATATACATACATACAACACATACATGCATGATTCACATTATTCAAATAAATTAATTTAAACATATATTTATACCTAAAAATATATCATTATTATAATAGAATAATGCCCTCTTACTATAGCTAACAGCTTCATAATTTTTCTCTTTGCTTCTTCACTAATAAAGGTTTTAAGTTCACAGCATTATTCAAACCTGGACTCATGTCTGCTTGAAGCCTAATGATCCATTCCAATTCTTTTAATTCTAGGAGATTATTAATGTCTCCCATTCTTATACTAATATTGACTGCTGCCAATACCCTAAATTTAAATATATGATTACTTCCTTCTTCCATAATATGCTTACTTAAAGCATTAGTTTGTAGCTTTCTTCTAATGTCTAACTTGTGTTCTATTATCCTTTCTTTGAGTTTTCTAATAGTTTTGCCTACATAAAATGAAGTGCAAGCTAAACACGATGCTAAATATACAATTTTTTCTACATTGCATGTGGTCAGCGTATTTATTTTATAAATCTGTCCATCAGTAGGATGTTCAAAATAATCTCTACCCTCAAATAAGTCATTGCAGCATGAACAATTATAACATTTCCTTGTGCCTATCTCTTTCTGAGTTGTAGGTTTACTCTTATATTATATATTTTTTAGGTATAAATATATGTTTATCGAATAAACTGGTTTTGGTGTAACTTCGTTTGTGGTCTGAAACTGGGTACTATCACTACTGTGTTTCTAGAAAGTTTCAGTAACAGATACATCAACAAAATCTTTGATTAATATTTTCATGCAGGGAATTCCACAGCAAACACATGCCCCTATTAGGAGTATGCCCACACAAATGGCAATCAGAATATTCATTAGGATGGAACCCCCCCCCCCCAAATAGATTCTGGAAAAAGTCCGTCAGTGGGTTTTGGCCTGGTTTAGTCATGGCTGATACTTGCTGAATTACCTCTAGGTGATTATTTATCTTGTGGCGATTGTCAGGGATGAAAGCACAGCATTCTTCTTTGATAAGCGCGCACGTACCACCTCTCACCGCTAGGGTGAAGTCAAGAGCCATCCGAGTTTGTAGCACAACAGTTCTCATTGCATTTAGTTCATCAGTCACCAATTCTAGGGCAGAAAAAGTTGCATTACTCATTACTTTGAGAAGTTTCGACAACTTCCTCATCTCCCAGGTCGATTTGACTGCTCCATAAGCTGGGAGTATTCCTGCCCAGGATATAACACTGTCACTCAAGTCCATATGAGTCAATTCACTTTTGTCTTTTACTGAATTATGGTCTTTCCAACCAGCTTCGATCTTCCCAACTGGATTCACAGGTTTCTTAACTGGACCTTCGGATTTTCGAGCTGTTTCTCTTACATTTCATATCTTACCCAAAGGTAATTCTGCAGTATGTCTTATTGCCAGAACCAAGTAACCCAAAAAACAACTGCCGGACCAATTCTCAGGTAACCATTTATATGCCTTTTTCCCACAAATAAAATAACAGTTTTCTACTTTAGTACTAATACGCATTAGCCCTGCATGAAACATTTTCTGATCTATAACTGACAATTGTTTAAACAAAACTGGATTTTTTTGAATGTCACTCATAGTTGTTTTCAATGAGTTTAAATACGAGTCATAATTAGTATTGCAAAAAGTATTGCCATTACTATTCTTAATATAACATCGGTAAGATATGGTTATATTGCAATTGCTCCAGCCCACCTGGAGAGTGTCGTTTTTGTAGAAACATACAACTCCTTTTTGTGTGACAGGTAAAAATAAAGCTATTTTGTCCTGTGATCTCACAGTTCCTGTGTCGAAAAGTAAATTCTCCCAAGTCTCATTTATCCCCAAAGGGACAGCGGACATTACCAGTCCTCCATATGCTGTTGGTATAGCTGTACAAACCCAGCAATTTGAAATGTTCATAGTCTCTGCATACACATGTTTCATGGCCAGGTATGTGTTAAAATTTGGATGCCAGTCTATAGACGTTTCATCACGCCTTCCCACTTTCACTTGTGTGGTTGTGTGTAGGATAAACCACAGCAAGAGGAAAATTGTCACAATTACAGTTAATAAATGTACACACAACAAAATAATTATGCAACATCTCTGGGGTTGATCTAAACTTCTATTCGCTTTGTTTTTGGCCATCTCGGTCTGGTTGTGTATCAGTCACAAAGTTTTTATCAAGTTGAAAGTTCTTTGCCGGTTTACAATGCGTTAAATGAACCCAGGACGTCCTCTCGGCCACTCTAACAGCAGTAGGCATTGCCAACAAAACCTGCTACTTTGGACTCGTCCAGTTTTTCCTTGTCGTCACTTTCAGCCACACCCAACTTCCAGGGCCCACGACTGTTTCCACCGGCCTGGTCTGTTCCTTATCTGAAAGAGAGTTAAACTGCAAAACAGACTTATTCATTAACAATTTCTTCATATATTCTGCTAACGAACTGTCAGCCTTCTGCTCTGCAGGCATGAGAGCTTTCCACTGAGGCACATAATATGCTCTCCCAAAAATCATTTCAAAGGGAGTCAAACGCTTTGCATTTGGAACCGTTCTCATACTCAGCAGTGCTAAAGGCAGACAGTATATCCAATTCTTTTGGGTCTCTTCTACTAGCTTCCTTAACTTGTTCTTTAGGGTACCATTGTACCTTTACACCAGTCCTGCTGACTGTGGGTGGTAAGCACAATGGTTCTTCAAGGAGATACCAAAAAATCTCCCAAGCTGGTGAATCGTCTGATTCACAAAATGTGTGCCATTGTCACTATAAATCCTCTCCGGGATGCCAAATCTAGGGATTACTTCTTTTATCAGGGCTTTCGCCACTGTTGCTACATCCGGGTTTTTGGTTGGAAAAGCTTCTACCCATTTAGAAAACATGTCTATAATAACTAAACAAAACTTTTTCCCTTCACATTTATTCAATTCTATGAAATCCATACAAATAGTATGGAACGGGTATGGTGGTATAGGAAAACTTCCTTGCTTGGTTTTAAATGCTCCTTGTGCATGATGCTTGTTACAAGTATGACAAGCTGCACAAAATTTTTTTGTGTAGTTTATGTATCCATATGTTTGGAATATTCGATTTACTAACTGTACCATCCCCCCTGTTGAGACATGGCACTGCCCATGGCTCAACAAAGCTGCATATCTAAATAAATTAGACGGCAATATCGGTTTACTTTTTTTGGAAATGTACAGTCCATTCTCAAGAATTGCACCTCGTTTTACCCATTTTTGTTTTTCTGCTCTTGTAGTAAGCATCTGCATTGTTTTTAACATGTCTAAAACTAAAATCTCAGAAGGTTGTAATTCCTCATTTAAAAGTAAAGTTTCTGAGTCTGAGGCTGCTTACTTTGCAGCTGCATCAGCTCGTGCATTGCCTTTCGAAATCTTATCTTGTTGTTTTGTATGAGCTACACATTTACAAATAGCTACTTTGGTAGGTAACTGAATAGATTCTAATAACTCCAAAATAAATTGCGCATGATTAATAGGTTTTCCACTGGATGTTATCATTCCTCTATTTTTCCATTGTTGTGCAAATACATGTACTGTAGAAAAAGCATACTGACTATCAGTATACATGTTTACACACTTGTTTTTTGCTAAAGTACATGCTCTCATCAAAGCTATCAACTCTGCTGCTTGTGCATATAAGTTGTGTGGTAAGGATTGAGCTTCTAAAATTTCAGTGTCTGTAACTACTGCATATCCCACCAGATTCTTCCCTGTAGGACCCCTTCTGCATGAGCCATCCACATAATATGTCACCTCGACATTATCCAAGAGCATATCTGTAAGATCTTGTCTAGGTAAAGCTAACTGTTCAATTTCCTGCAGGCAGCTGTGTGGTGTGCCCTCCGCAGGAGTTGGAAGTAATGTTAATGGATTCAATGTCGTACATCATTCAATTGTCATATGAGGTTGGCTCAGCAGTATAGTCATACATGAAAGATGTCTAGCAAAGAAAGGTATGCCATTTTCTCTTGCAGTAAAATTATTGCAACTGCATGAGGCACTCTCAATGTGAGAGGGTGGAATAACACCACTGAGGCCGAAGACTGCACTGCCATTGCGGCTGCAACTACTGCTTGTACACAGTGAGGCAAAGATCGCACCACTGGGTCTAACTGTGATGAATAGTAGGCTATGGGGCGTCGCTTGTCCTCATGATGTTGCGTCAATACTGACGTCATATATCCTTGCTTACAATCTACGGTCTGAAAGAACCGTTTGTGATAATTTGGAAGTCCTAAAACTAATGAAGAAGCTATCAACTGCTTCAACCTGCAGAAAGCCGTTTCTGCTTCAGTTGTCCATTGTAAAATATCTTGTGCTGCCATTGGTGTCTTATATATCAAGTCAGTTAATGGAGCAGATTCCAAAGCATAATTTGGTATCCAGCTCCGACAAAAATTAGTTGTACCTAAGAAAGACATCATTTCTTTCTTAGTTGTTGGTTTGGGTGCTTGCAAAATTGCTGTTTTTCTTTCCTCATCTAGTATTCTACCTTCATTGGATATTACATATCCCAAGTATCTAACTTGTTTTCTCCAAAGTTGTAACTTACTTTTGTTTACTTTGTGCCCTTGTATTGCTAAAAATTTCAATAATGCTACAGTATCCTCCCTGCACTGTTGCTGGGTGAGGGCTGCTAGCAAGATGTCATCTACATAAAGTAGAATTTGACTTCCTCCCGGTGGGGTAAACCCTGCCAGGTTGCTAGCCATTTCTTGTGCAAATATTGTTGGGCTCTCACAATATCCCTGTGGTAGTCGAGTATACGTATACCTCTTACCCTGAAATGTAAATGCAAACCAATATTGACTATCAGGATGTATAGGCATTGAAAAGAAAGTATTGCTGATATCTACCACAGAGAAATACTTCTGTTGTGGTTCTAAATCGTTTAACAAAGTATGTGGGTCTGGCACCGTAGGTGCTCTAGGTATTACTGCATTATTTACAGCTTGTAAATCTTGTACCATCTGCCATTCCCCGTTTGCTTTTTTTTAACAGGAAATAGGGGTGTATTACATGGTGAATCAGAAGATTCTGCCAGTACTCCTTCTTTGAGTAATGCTGCTATTATAGGCTTAATTCCTATTTCTGCATCCTTTCTCAAAGGGTATTGTCTTTTCTGTGGTCTAAAAGCTGACTTTGGGGTTATTGTAACTGGTCCTGCTGTTCGAATAAGTCCTACATCTGACTTGCCTGTTGACCAGAGAGTTGTTGGAATTTCACATAAGGTCTTTTCTTCTTCTTCTAATAAAAATGCTAATCAGCTGTCCTCGCTAGATTGCAAGTGTACAGCTGGATGTGTCTGTGTCAACCAATTCAGTTTTTGTTTTTGTATCCCTTGCTCTGATAGTTCTAAATCAGTCTGTTTCTCCCATCTTGTTACTTTTTCTCCTAAGTCTGCCCATTTAACACTTTTGTTCTTAGTCAAGCTGACATGTGGCAACCGATTTGATCTATACAATGCAAGGAATTATTGAGGTAATGAACAGCTAACTACACTGTTCCCCTCAGCATCCCAGTACATAGTACGCAAAACCAATCTAGTTGCACGATTTCTAAACAGTTCTTGCTCATACTCTCTATCAGGTCCTGGTGTGGTACAGTAGTATAGAGTACAGTGTAACAAATGCTGTCGATCAGTGTCAAGGGAGGGGGCTTTACTGATGGCTATGTTCATCAGCTCCTCGGTCACTGCCCCTGGACCAGTCGTGACTAGGTCCTGGCTGTACCAATAAAAGGTTTCGCCCTCCGATCGCACTACAAAGGTATCCATTTGTCTCTGTGCCTCCATACCTTGTACAGTTGGAACTACTGCTATGCCAAATATCTGCATAAGGTCCCTGCCCAATAGGTTTACTGGACACTTTGCAGAAACAACTATTTTACTTCTCTGGGTCATACCTGAAACAGGGTCAGTTATTGCTATATCATGGGAAAGTGGTTCCCTGTATAGCTGTCCATTTGTGGCTTTTACTACTATATAATCAGGTGATTCTGAATGTTCTGGTAACTTGGAGGGGTGTATCAAAGTCCGTGATGCTCCTAAGTCACACAGGAATTTGACTTCCCTTCCCTCCACCAGAAGTGTAACTTCCGGTTTCGTATCTGCCAAGTAGAGCTCTAAGCTCAATAATGCTAAGTCCAAAATTTCACTTTCTTCATCCTCCATATCTATTTGCACTTCCTCTACTCCTTCTATCACATTTACATTTGCTTTCTGTTTATTAACTTTTCTTGATGATTTCTGACTTTCACTTAATGTATCCTCACTATCATATAGTCAGTCCTCATCTCCTTTATCTTCTGTAATTACCTTTTTGTTTTGCCTACAATCCCTTGCTAAATGCCCTTTTTTCCCGCATTTGAAGCATTCACCTCTCTTTTTCCTCTCTTCAAAATCTTCTGATTGTTTATCAGACTGTTTGTTTTCCTGGGCATTCTTCTTGCCCTTTTTACCTGACTGTAATACAAATACTTCAGCTCCGTCTTCAGCAGTGAAGACTTGCGCCTTCTTTTTCTTTTTACTATTAAAATGTCTCTCAGCATGTCTAGCGTATTCGAGTAAGGCTTGTAGCCTCCCTGTTCGATGATCTATCATATGCTTCGTAATGAAGCTACTAATAGGTGCAATGCAACCCTTCAAAAATGCATTTTTTAATTGTTGTTCATACGGGGAATCATTTGTTTGGTTCTCAGGAACCGACATACCGCTATGATTATCAAAACATTCTAATAATCTAGCATAATATCCATCTATTGTCTCATTTTCCTGTTGTATGCATTGATTAATGCAAGTCCAGTCTGCTCTAGGTTTCCATTTCTCAGAGATTCGGTCTGTCAGACCTTTCACTCTGTTGTCTAACTCTGCGTCACTATGTGGGAGTAGTCTAAGCTCTGCATTACGAGGATTCCAGGCGCCACAAATCATGTGCCAATCTGGACCTATAATTTGTCTCACTAGTTTTTCTACTTCTTCCCCATTCAAATGATAACTTAACCTCATGCCTTGTAAATCTTCTACAAATTTCATAAAATTAACTTTCAGAAGGGGGATTCCCTCAGTAGCCTTCCGGATGTCTTCCGGTGTCCATGGTCTATATACTAAGAGTGTTGGATCCTGCCCTTCCTGTCCTGCCTGAGGATTTGGAACTTCTATAAGTGGGCATATTTCTTCCTCACTCTCATCCTGTAGATTCCTCTCTATTTGGTATGATTCTGTGTCCCTATGTGTTTTACGTGTTCAGGACCTAGTCTCAATAGGATCTCTAACAAATAGTTGTGATTTTGCTGAAACTTCAGGATAACGCGGAGGCGGACCAGCCTGTCTGCTCGCTTCATATCCTGAAAAGGGTAAGGGAGGGGGTAAGGGAGGAGGAGGGGGAGCTGTCGCTATTACCAAGTTATTATCCTCTTTGTCTAAAAATAATGTTTTTGAATTTTTAAGCTTCTGTTCCCTACGATTTGCTTCCTCAATCCACCTGTGTGCTTGAGGAATGCCTAGTTGGCGTTGCTTTTTTGCCTGACATCCTGCATCAGATTTAAGCTGTTTAAGGAGTTTAACTAATGAAGGTTTATCTAGTTTACCATCAAATTCATACTTATTAACCCATTTCGTATAATACCTAACGTTATCAGAACGCTGTAATTGCATGTATTTTGCATCTTCGGTTAGGGGCGGATCTCGCGAGGTATTACCCATGTCAAATAAAATGTTATGTAATGCTTTTTTATCACGTGATATCAATTTCTTAGTTCCTGTTCACAGTTTATCTAGAATAACTGTCTACCTTATTCTGTTAACCTGATCTATGACCAAATATACAGTACTTCCTTTTGTCCCTGATCTGCAAAACAAATCTTGACAACAATATACTGTAACCTAGTCCCTGATCTAAAACAGAAAAAAGGCAAATTCTTCCTACCTGAGCCTCCTGGTTTTGAAAATGTTCAAATTCCGCTCTTCGGCCACAGATCAGAAAGTGGCCAGCCTCTTTACACACGACAATTCAGTCGGAGGTCTTTTCACTCAAGAAGAACCATTTCGGTAACTTCTCCTGCGCAGTATTCGACCACCGATACGCTCTGATCTGCAGCTTACCAAGGGAATTCCGTCTCGAAAGGACCAAACTGTTAAATAAAATTCAGAATTCAATACACAGGAGGTTCAGATTCAAAAGTTTACTAGTGTACACCAGGAGGCAAAAAAACATACAAGTACAGAATTTTGTCTGACATGAAACAGGAAGCACACAATTTTATATAGGTTTAACATTTAGCTATGCCCACCTTTCTGACATGATATGTCACAGGGCATTTACATCACTTTAGCTTACAATTCTGCATTCATTAAGTTTTGCTGATGCTGTACATTTAAAAAAAACTTTTCCTTTAGATACAATACGGCCTTGCTATCCAGCTGGTCAGTCATACTGTCTTTCTGTAAAGTTACTTATTCAAGGTTTCATATCAGTTCGAACACAATAGCAGCTTCAGTCTTTTAATGCATGTCTTTGTTCTGTTACACTTTCTCACACAGCTGCGTGATATCTAAGTAACACATATACAAGGCCATCTCATTCTAACAGGAAGAGCAGAAGATTTCATTATTTTACACATTTAATTTCCTGACCCAGCAGACAATCACTTGTGAAAAGCATAAACATTAAAACTTGCTAAGCTAGCATTCTGTCAGGGATCAGCTTTTGCTTCAAGCCACACTGCAGTTTCAAAACTACTTCACATTTAGACATGAATTAATTTTACTACCATATGATTAATAGAACAAAATGCATTATATACTACTTTGCTTTTAAACTAGCATTTCTCATGTATTCAGATACACGTTTTTCTAACAATATCCTATCTCTGTTTGTACATTTCTTGCTGAACCCCATGAGTAGGCTACATCCTGATCCCTTTTCAGTCATAGACCCTGTCACAGGCAAATTCAGTGTAGGTAAAGGCGGAATAAGTGGCAGTTTGTACTTCAGCAAAAAGTTATTGATAAATATGCCCCTCAGTGGTGTGAATCTTGACTCTAGATGATTGTTACCCTGACCTCATGTGCAAAAATGTGAAAAATGGTTTGTGGATGGATGGATGGATGGATCATAACATCAGAAAAACAGAACAAAAACAAGTGTCAGTTTGAATGAAAATTAGAATCCAATACAAGATAAGCGGCATTTATGCCTATTACAACTGAGACGACAAATCTGTGCATACATAAGTATGTCAGGGTGAATGGAGTAAAGTCAGAGTTTTGACAAATAGGAACACCAAGAATACATTGCTAGCAAGAGAGCATGAATATCATAAGCAGTTTTAAGGAGCCTGATGAAACACATAAGACATCAACAGTCCGATGAAAGCTGCTCTTGTGAATGTTCCTTAAAAGATGAGTGGCACTTTCAAGTAGCAGGCTCCACTTTTGAAAATGTTTTCTCACCTTTTTTATAGTAAATTTAGGCTTAATCAGAGATGGAACACCATTTTTCTGTCATCTGAAAGGGCAGGAAGAGATACTTATATGCACATTGGAGCAGTAACCCTGATAAATGACATATTAAGCAGCAAAATAAGGAGTATGTCTAGCTATATATATATATATATATATATATATATATATATATATATATATATATATGTATATATATACACACATATATGTGTGTTTGTGTGTGTGTGTGGTGTGTGTGTGTGTTTCCAGGGAGGCAGTGATCCTAAACAGCAAAATACAAAATTGTTCATTGATACTGGGTAGGAGGTGAACCTCCAGAAAGCTTTACTAAATGTAACCTGCCGGACTTTGCCATTTGTTTGGGGACCTGTTGGTAAACAATGGATGCCCATTTCAGTTTTCAGCTCAGCATATTATTTACAAAAGCCACACTCTAGCATAAGTCAAGAAAGGCCTAAACCTATAATTAGCAATTTATACTTAACACTTATTTTGGAAAGTAATACATCCGAACTTTACAAGAAAAGATAACTCAGACTCTTCCATAGTTTGCTGTGAGGGAGAGGTTAGTTTGTTTTTGCTTTCATGTATTTTGCATTGCTTCATTGCCTTCTTCTATTGTTTATATTGTGATTTATTTTCCTTACAGTGTGTTTTACTTGCAGTCTGCTTTTAATTGCATATTTAAGCCAGGAAAGAGACTACAGATGTGTATCTTGTGAGTCACGCAGAAATTAAAGTTTTCCTTCATTCTCCCAGTCTGGTACTATGTTTTTAAACTCAATGGCTTTCCTATTTGCCTGCCCAATTTATTAGTTTGACCACATATTTATTTCCCTCTCCTTTTCTCATTGGCTATTGTGAGTAAGCACAAAATTATCCATCCATCCATCCACAACCACTTTCTCAAATTTTTGTACATGGATTCAGGGTGTCAGTTCAATACTGACAATCATCTAGAGCCAAGGTCTACACCACTGGGTGGCTAGCCATGCCATGGTAGTTCTTCCACCCGCACACAGACTCACACCTATAGCTACTTTAGAGATAATGCATGTCTTTGAAATGTGGGAGGACACTACAGCACCCAGAGGAAACCCATGCGAACACAGGAAGGACATTGAAACACTGTACAGAAGGCATCACAGTTGAAAATCAAGCCAGGGGACATCTTACTGTGAGGTGACAACCCTATCAGCTGCATCAGTGTGCCATCCCTGAAATCACTCCCCTTCAGCTAATTAAATTTATTGGCCATTCCACTGGATTCTGTAGAGCTAGAATAAAAACTGCCCACTCCCTTCCATTCTACCTTGCTCTACTAAAATTGGTGGCTCTTTACCTAGATAGCTAAAGCTTAAATCACTCCCTCTTTCATATCTAACTGCTTAACATACACTGCAACTCTTAAGATATTATACCATTTTTCCATCTTACTTTTAACATTTGCAATATCTACTCCAAGACCACCAATTATTGGAGAACATATATTTTGCTTCTCGGTAGTCATCTTGGGATTACTGCTTATGTTTTGCTTCTGGTGAGAGAAGGAAGATATGGACATTATTTGCAGGAGACTGATGATCACTGGAAAGCCTAATCACTGCTTCAGAAGTGCCCGCTTGGAATTTGTGCTTAGATTTTGATTCTGGAGAGAGAAGGAGCAGACTGCATTGATTCTTGACTGTTTCTGGTTGGCAGTGAGGTTTTGTGTCTGACCTTCCTAATTGGTCTGATTGCTATTCAAAGATTCTGGCAGGGAAAGGCTACAGCAAACCTACAGGCCCTTGTGTTATCTGGAACAAAACTGTTGATCACCAAAGTGCCTGTAGCTTGCATCTCATCTTGGGATTGGTGCTAATGTTTTGCTTCTGGTGAGAGAAGAAGGAAAGAAGCATTGTATCCCAGCAGTGTGAAGCTGTGATGAGACCAGCATTAGTAGTAGCCAGTCAATAGCCACTTAGGCAAATCTCTTTTCATCATTCTTGACAAAGCTAATTCTTTCTTTTCAGTAAGTACTGCTTAATTTGTTACCGTCTGCTCTAACTTAAGGATATCTCCCTAAATACTTCATCCAGAAATCAACAGGGACTATTTATTACATTCCCATGAAGTGTTTTGCAGTGCCCTGTATAGACAGAAACACCACGAGTTGATAGTTTTCACCATAAAAGCACCCTTGAAATTCCACCAATACATAGCTGCACACAGGACAACTAGTTTGCATTGACAAGCACTGCCCCCAGAGGTGCAAACCAGATACTCCTGGCATTACTTTATATTCTCACTCCAGCTGTCTAATCAATAAAAAGGGTCTGTTGCTATGGATGTGAATTTTCCCACTATCTCCATTATCAGCTTGGTGAATATAGGCATCCTAAGGCAATGTAGAAATTACCTCATGTTTGCTGGCAGCCAGTTAATTTTCAAACACACTGATCAATGTCACTGGAGGCAAAGCTCACATATGAAAACAACGCTATTGTCAATCAGGTTTTCAGTAGTACACATGCTGTGCCTGTCACACATTGTCAAATATCTTTAAGGATTAAACTGTCTGACTCAACATAGCAAAGATCGGAAACTGCATAGATCTAAGGCTGTACCTTCTGCTTCTTTAAATGAATGTGAATATAAAATATAGGCAAGAACTGCATAATGTGTGCTGTATACTGGAAATAACCTTTCTTTTGGTATCTCTCTAATGCTGTTATTGCTGTCAACATTTTTATTTCTATCACCTCTGAATTGCTTAAGATATCATGGAAAACATTAAATGTGGGCACATACTCCAAGCAAGCATCTGGGACCTCACAGATACTCAGGCAAGAAAGAGAATCATCTGAAAATAGTATAGGTCAGCTGTTAAGGAATTTTTATTTTAACTAAACTCGAAAAATCTTAAAGTATATCTAGTGAGCACATTGCCTGAGTCAGCAGTTTAAACAAGTTTTCCGGGCCGCTACCTAATCTAATATACCTATATTTAGCTGTAAATACAAGCAGCATATAGAAAATATCACATTTATTAATCCAGCTGATTAAGAAGGATATAGTAACTGAGTATACTTTACTAAACCCTAGCTAAACAGTAATTTCTCAGTAACTTTTGTTAATAAAAGGCTGAAATCACCAGCAAGTGAAATAATTATTACTTATACCTGATAATTTTTTTTTTACTGCATGCCACAATCTAAGTCTACCTGCTTCATTCACCCTTGCTGCTCTCTGGCTCACTCTTCTCCCCTACCTTTCCCCCTATTTCCCAC
This sequence comes from Protopterus annectens, assembly GCF_019279795.1. Classification (NCBI taxonomy): domain Eukaryota; kingdom Metazoa; phylum Chordata; order Ceratodontiformes; family Protopteridae; genus Protopterus; species Protopterus annectens. The sequence continues at coordinate 989,118,797 of NC_056732.1, read as the reverse complement.
CCACCCCATCATTATCATCATCACATCATCATCCCCCTTTTTTCCCCATTTTCTACATGGGGATGGGGTATCGTGTTAACTGTCACCATCTCTCTTGATTCAGTGCCACACTCCTGCCTTCTTCAACACTCAAGCCTGACTGCCACAGATATTCTTTCACATAATCCATTCACCTCTTTGCTGGACATCCTCATTTCCTCTTACCTTCTTCCTGTCTGTACCAAATCTTCTTCACCAGATTGTCTTCTGGTTTTCTGCATGTGTCTGAATCACTGTAATCTGCTCTTTTTGATCTTTTCTGCAATTGGAGCTACTTTGGCTTCTGCTCTTATGCCCTCATTTCTCCATCTGTCCCACAATGTGCATCCTACCACCCTTCTTAGGCACTTCATTTCCATCACTTCTGGCTTCTTCATCTGCTCTGCTTTTACTGCCCAGGTGTCTGTACCATACAGTAGTACTGGTCACATCACTATCTTGCACACCTTACTTTTCAGCTTTTATGGCATTCTTCTATCATAGACTATGCCAGCTGGCTGCAGACCCTCTGATTCTAGCTTTAACCTTTTCATTCAGACTTCTCTTCTCCTCAACCACCCCTCCAAGATACTTGAAGCTATTTACCCATTCCACTATCTTCCCTTCTATCTCAATTCTCAGATTCTTCTGATTTCCCCAATTTGCTGCCATTACCACTGTCTTATCTGTGCTTAGTTTCATCCCATGTGCCTTCAGGTTTGCATTCCATTCCCCTATTCTTTGCTGAAGTTCTTGCTCAGAGTCTGTCTGTAATTCCATATCATCTGCATACAGCAACTTTGTTAATCTGTCCCCTCTAACCTGTTTACTAATGTAGTCCATCACCAGTATGAATAGCTGTGGGCTCAGAGCTGAACCCTGTTCATACTTGAGCCACTGGGTCCTTGTATATCCTGCACTAATTCTATCAGTATTTCTGGGACTTTGGACAACCACTGTACTGTCCAAATCAGCTTTCTTGTGACCTTAAGCAGAATGAATCAACCACAAAGGGTAAAGTGCCTAGAGCAAAATGTAGTTTCAAAATCCAAATAACTTTTTCTTGAGGCACAACACAACAATAAGAAGCTTGACCTTTTATTAAACACACTGAACTAAAGAACAAAACAATAAAACATCCAGTAAGTGCTTTCACATTCTCTTGAATGCTTCATCAGACTGTTAAAAAAAGCTAAGCCATTTCTACATTTAAATACCTTTGCTGTTACTTCATCAACCAATCATTATTGTTCCTTACTTGGTGACATCAGTGTTGCTGGCTGAAATTCATGTTCAAAACCTCTGTGATTTTTTATATTAAAAACAAATATTTAATTTATAATAGATACTTCAACCTCATGCAGCTTAAAAACATGTATACAACACATCTCAAACTATATGTTCCACTATTTAAAAAAATGTACTTATGTATAAATGTATACTATAAAAATATAAAATATATCAAATATATATGTTGTTTATTAATAGATTTGTGAGCCATCCTGAAAAAAGCTAGACTAATAGCTTATAAACAATGTTAATGCTTGTTGTCCCTTGCTATCAAGAACGGTTTCATGCACACCCTGTCATTCAAACCAGATAGTCTATCTGCTTGTAGCCTCATAATCCACCTTGTCTCTCTTTGCTCAGTGTAGTTTCTATGTTCACCTTGCCTAATGTTCTTATATACAAACTCAATCACAGTAAATTTAAAACCATGTGTACTCCCTTCATTTATAACATGTCTAGCTAGGGCATTGCTGTCATCTTCCCTGTTTATAGCATAGACATGCTCTCTAACTCTTTCTCGAAGGGTCCTGTTTGTCTTTCCTACATAAAAATGACTATATTTTGTGCAGTCTGCTAGGTATAGTAAATCCCACGACTTACAGTCTGCATAAACTGAAAAATTATACGATCTTCCACTGTCAGGATGGACAAAACTATTGCTATTAGACATGTAACTGCACAGGTTACATGTCCTACAAGCATAGGTCCCTTTTCTATCAGATGTTAACACCAATTTATTATTTTTCTCATAACATAATAGTCGTTTGCGTGATTTTGTATTTTTGTAAGTAAATCTAGGTTTATCACCCACAAGTCGCTGTATATCATCATCTATTGTGAGAATATTCCAGTTTCTGTGGAAGATCTCCCCGATCTTCTTCTTATTATTTGTATACGGTATTACTGGCTGTTGTGGCCTGAACAAGGCTCTTCTTTCATTTTGATGATCTGTCTGTCTATCTCTGTATATGTAGGGTTTTCCACTTACTCTCCTATCTACAGCCTCTTCCTGATGCAAACTCCTCCTTTCTTCTGACGTATACCCTCTCTCTCTGAATTCATTAGGTAAGGTCTCTATGGTTCCCTGAAACCTAGTCTCATCTGTGGTGAGTCTAGAGACCCTAAGTACTTGACCCTTTACTATATTGCGATAGATATGTGGGGGGGTGCATACTAGTGCGATGTAGCAAAGAATTTATTCTACATTCTTTTCTGAATAACTGTGTTTGTATAGTGTTGCCTTCTTTCAGTAGTATGACATCCAAAAATTCAATTTTGTGTAGTGACCATTTCCCTGTGAAAGACAGGAAAATTGTGGTGCCATTTATATATTGAATGAACTCTTTTAGTGTCTGCTCATCTCCTTTCCATATTAAATAAACATCATCAACAAACCTTTTATATAATAATATATTTGTCTCATTATATGGACTATGTATAATATAGGTGTATTCCCAATATGCCATAACTATGTTTGCATATGAATTCGCACAAGAAGTGCCCATTGCCACTCCTTTCTGTTGGATAAAATATTGGTTTTCATATGCAAACACATTATTTTTTAAAACCAAATCCATTAGTAAAGCACATCTTATTATTCATTCTCTTGGCATATCTTTCTCAGTCAAGAACAGCCTCATGTAGTCCACCCTTGTATCATTAGGAATAGATGTAAATAATGATGTTACATCCAAAGTCACCATGTATTCTTTCTCTATATCACTAGGTATATAGTCTGTAAGGCTTTCCAGAAATTGTTGTGTGTCCCTTACTACTGTAGGAGTTTGTTCCACTATGCTTCTTAGTTGTTTCTCCAAATGTATAGATATTGTTTCTGTCAACCATCCCTTGCTCAAAACTATAGGTCTCAAGGGTGGACTTTCAATGTTCTTATGGACTTTAGGTAATCCCCTAAAAGTCGGTATAGTTGGTTTCTCTATTAAAAAATATTTATAAAGATCTGAATCTATCACTGCACATAACAACAAGTCATATAGTTCATCGTGTACTCCATAAATAACTTTGTTAATTCTCACACCATCAATATTCGTGTATGTCTCACTATCATTCAAAAGAGTCTGAATCTTGGATTTATACATCTCAGTATCTAATACTACTACTGCACCCCCTTCGTCAGCATTTCTAATAACAACCCCCTTGTTTTCCTGTAAATTCTTCAAGGCTTGTTGTTCATCACTATTCAGATTATAAAAATCACATTTGACTTTAGCTTCTTTATTATCATATAACTTTAATAGGTCTCTTTCACATGCTTTCTCAAATGACTCTACTAAAGGGTGCATCTGAGGAATAAAAGTTGATGGCTTCTTGAAAATTCTGTTAACATTCTCACATATGTTGTCTCCATATAACATTTTAAGATTTATATTTCTAGTAAACATTTTTAAATCAGTAAAGTCAACATCTTTCGCTGGAATAAAAGATAAGCCTCTATTTAAAAGGCTTCTTTCTGACGATGCTAAATGATAACTAGAAATGTTAATAACTAAGTCTGACTTACAGGTTCCAGCAGTTTTTTTCTGAAACTCCAGTCTCTCTTTGGGAAATTTGCGTTTCTTGGGACCTTGTCATATGCTTTCTCCAAGTCTAGGAATGCCCAGTTGGACCCTTTCCTCATCTCTAGCTTCTTCTCATCTATCTTTCTCACTGCAAACATCGGGTCAGTTGTTCTTCATTCTGATCTGAATATGAACTCTTTATCTCCCAACTTACATTCTACTACTCTGCATATCCATTTATCAATCACCTTCTCCAGAACTTTCATGCAATGTGATAGGAGTTTAATGCCTCTGTACTGCCTACAGTTGTGGATGTCTCCTTTGTTCTTGTACACTGGTACGAGAATGCATATCTCCAATTATCTGGGATACGCCTTTCTCTCCACACTGCTATGAGTACCCTCAGGAGTCATTTCTGCCCTATCTCACGCATCTTTATCATATCTGCTGTCACCTCATCTGAGCCTGCTGCTTTCCCTGACTTCATTTTTTTAGTGCTATTCTTACTTCTTCTAGGGTGGGCTCCTCTTCTTCTCTCATCATAGGCTGTTTCAGGGGCAGTACAGCTTCTGTGGGGTTTTCTTCATTCAGAAGCTGCTGGAAATATTCCTTCCATCTGCCTTTGCTGTCCTGTGGACTAGTGAGCAGGTTGTTGGTGGCATCACTTTTAAAGGGTGTCTGACTGTCTTCTTTATCTTTCTGTCTTTGCCTTGCAACCTGATATAGTTTCTTTGTGCCACCTACTGAGTCACTTTCCAGAAGTTGCTAGAGTGCCTCTGATGCCCTCTTCTTTGCCATTGCAACTCCTTTTTTAGCCTCTTTCTTAACCAACCAGTATTCCTTCCTAGCCTGGTTGATCTTGTCATTTTTTCCTGCACTCCTCGCTTCTTTTGATCACTTCCTGGACTTCTGCATTCTACCACTAGCTTTCCTTATGTACCTTATTTCCATACCTGGCTTGGCCACTGTTGTTCTTCTTCTTATACCATTGAAGACAAACAGGTGGGGTTTTCATTTATATGCTTTTTTACAGAAAAGCACATTAGGATGGATAGCAGCAATACACAATATAAACAAACTGATTAACTGACAGACTACACAGGCATACATGCTTACATCTCAACAGCTTACTACAACATGACAGGCTCACACATGCTCAGTATTTATACACTTGATCAAGCCCCTAGAAAGCTTCTTAAAGGTATGCATACATATTGATCTGCATCCGCCCTCTTTAATGAATTGTCCACAATATAATGACATTTGTAAAGAAACATGGAAATGCACAGATAATAAAAAATAAACAGAACGTTCATGTCCAAGTTGCCGTGTGTCTAGAACATGGTCTGGAAATGTGACCTGATATAGTAATATAGCAGTCAGAACTAGGTCTAGCAACTGGGACAGTCATTGGTGAAGAACTTGCTTCAGGAGTTTTGGGATTCTTCTCAGGAACAGGGTTATTTACTGGAACGTCCTCTGGAACTGGAACATTGGAGAACTCACTCTCAGATATCGAGTCTTTCTCACCGGTATGATACTGCAATACAGGTTCATACACCAGGATTAAATGTTTCTGATTCCACCTAAATTCTGGTTCTTGCAATTCCACAATGTACAGTCTCGGCTCTGGACATACACTTTTCATGACACCAATCCGATCAAAACCTTTGGACGTCTGCATCCTCACCATCTCCTCTTTCTGTAATAAATTAAGCAATTTGCTGGACTTATAACAGGACTTCTGAGATAAGCGCTTCTTTAACAGATGGGCTTTCACTGATCTCTTGTTCTTAACACATGGAACCAATAATAAACTGCTAATTGGTAGTGTGGCTCTGGTTTGTCTCAAAGCAAGTCTCTGTACAGGTGAACAAAGATGTTTATTACAAGGAACATTTCTGATATTCAAGAGATTCAAGAAAACATCACTATTGTCTCGTTTCGACTTCTCTAGTAATTGTTTTGCACTTTGAACTGCATGTTCTGCCAAACTATTTGACTGCGGGTACTCAGGGCTACTTGTAACATGAGTAAAGTCTACTCATCAGCAAATCTTTTAAATTGCTGGCTTGTAAACTGTGTACCATTGTCAGAAATAACTTTGTGCAGGGTACCATCGACTGCAAACTGATGCTTTGTCTTAGTAATGACAGTACTGGACGCTAGATTAGGAAGTAGTTCAATCTCAAAACAATTTGAGTAAGAGTCTACTAACATCAAGTAATGCTGACCATTCTATTCAAAAATGTCTGCAGCTACTGTCAACCAAGGTAGTTCCGGAATCTAGTTTAGCTGAAGTGGTTCTTTCTGTTGATGTGGCTAAGTACTATTACATACAGAACAAAATAAAAGTAGTCTCTCAATATCCTGTGACATAGAAGGCCATAATACTAATCCTCTTGCCCTGCTTTTGGTAGAATCAGTTCCTGGGTGGTCACAATGCAAAATAATTACGTGGTGGTGCTGCGGTAGCGTTGTTGCCTCACAGTAAGATGTCCTGTTCGATTCTCAGCTAAAGTGTCTTCTGTGTGGAGACATGTGTAAATGGGCGTGCCTTCGTTGAAGGCTGTGCATCAGGGATGGCAACTCGGTACGTAAAAATCTACTGCAAATCATTAGTGGAACGGAGTTCCACTGTGGCGACCCTTAACCAGGAAAAGCTGAAAGATACAACTCTTTTTGCAAGGACTTTGGAACAATCACTTTTGGACCTTTCATGATAATACCATTGTCAAACAAAATCTCATCTCTGTAAGGAAAATAAGGTTGCAGGCCCACTGGTAAGCAAGATTGCTTTGAAGGTCATCCTCAACAGGTAACGCAGTTGAGCTTCTGAAGAACTAGATCTGAGGCTGTATGACTTCTAAGCTCATCAAGACATGTGGAAGAAAACTGCCTCACTTCCATAACTTCAAAATCATGTTTCTCATTTTTGTGCTGTTCAGTGGTATTGTTGGGTGATCTGTATAATGTATCAGCAAGATAAAGAAGTTTGCCTTTTGTGTAGACAAGATTAAAATTATACTTTTGAAATTTGAGCATCATGCATTGCCATCTGACAGGAGCTGTATGAATAGACTTTCTCAAAATAGTGACTAGACATTGGTGATCTGTTTCAGTCTGGATAGGTTTACCATAAATATAATCATGGAACTTCGAACATGCAAACACAGTTGTGAAGAACTCTTTCTCTATCTGCGTATACTGCATTTCAATTTGAGTTAGAGTTCTGGATGCATAAGCAACTGGTCTACCCTCTTGAAGAATGACTGCACCAAGACTAAACATTGAAGCTTGACTAGAAACAATTACTGGTTTGTAAACATCACAGAATCTGAGAGTTGGTGGACTGGCAATTCTCTGTTTTAGAACATCAGATGATCTTTGGTGTTGTTCTAACCATGACCAAGATACATCTTTGCATGCCAGCTCTTTAAGCGATGCTGAAAGTTGTCTCAAGTCCGGAATTAACTTGCCTAGGTAGTTAACTATGCCAAGAAAGCTTTGTAGGGCTTGAACATTGTCTGGAGATAAGCATCTCGAGAATAGCTGTCTTCTTGGAAGGATCTGGTCATAAGCCTGAATTAGTAAATGAATGACCAATATAAGTAACTTCTCATATCCTGAATTTGCACTTCTGAGGATTTAGCTTAAGAGTCACTTCATGTGCTCTTTTCAGAACTTTTTGAGGTTCCAGTCATACTCAGCTTCACCATTGCCTTCTACTAGAATATCATCTACTATAATAGCACACAGATACCCCCCCAAAAAAATTGTTCCATTGCACGCTGGAAAACTTCACTGGCAGAATTTATCCAAAATGGCATTTTCAAAAATCTGTACCTGCCAAAAGGATTACTGAAAGTGGCTAGCAGTGAAGATTTTCGATCAAGCAAAATTTGCCAAAATGAACTTTTTGCATCTAAGACAGAAAAATCAGTGGCATTTGGCATGAGAGCAGTGACTTCTTTGACTGTATGCATGGATGATGAGGTCTTTTTAATGTTTTGTTCAAATCCAGTGGATCAATACATATTCTGCTATCATCTGAGCTTTTCTTATGAACAATGGCCATAGAGGGTACCCATTCAGCTGGTTCATCAACTGGACAAATCACACCTTGCTGCACCATTTTATCTAGCTTGCCTTTGACTCTGTTCTGCATAGGTACTGGAACTTCCCAGGCTGGCCTGATAACTGGACTGACTTCAGGGTCTTACTTCATGGAATATACAACTGGGTGTTTGCCTTCAAAAAGATCAGCATAGGTAGAAAAAGTAGTCTGGGAAAAATTAGAACAGTGGTCTTTTAAGCTTACATGCTGCACTTCCTTATTAAATGAAAGTAGTCCCATTTTCAATCTATCTCTAAAGCCAAATAATGACTGTATGTCCCTTTTGACCACATAAAATTGCAAGTCATAGCTGTTCCCAGCAGAGTAACATGAAAGCGCTACTGAACCTTCAGTTTGAATTTCTTCACTACCGTAAGCAACAAGCTTTGCACACTTTGCCAAATCAAGCTTTTCACCAGTACATACTCTAGCAAATGTTTCTGCTGACATAACATTGCTCTTTGAAATTGTGTCAACCTTTACTCAACTGGTACCACTATATGGCAGTTCCCCTGCAAATACAGAAGGTGCATAGACAAATGAATGCTCTCTTTCAATGGCTTCTAAACCTACTAAATTAAGCAGAATAAATGCCTTTGTACAGTCATCTTTTTCATAAAATGCAGCTTATATGAATATATCATACTCTTACTCAAATACTCTCTGTCTACAATATTATTATCAAATACAAGTGGGCCTGGTTTTCAAAATCTGTTAGACAAGCCAACAAAGTATGCTTAAACAGACTGAAAAAATGGCCCCTGTAATTAAATATGAACATGCACACACAGCCGGTACTTATTATAATATTTAAATGCACAATAAACTCTTTGAAATACTGTACTGTGTGAAATATGCTTTGAAATGGCTGTATTTTGAGAAATAACTGTACTGTAATACTGCACAAACGTGTGAACACTTCCTACACTTTGGATATCTTGAATAGTTTTAATAAATGTGAAAAAGTATTTGCTATGAGCTGCTTTGAAAAAAAATGTGACGTTTTCTTTATTTTATTCATTTTTATGTGAATTGGAATTTATTTTCAGTAGTTATTCGAATATTTTTTCAATATGTCGCAGCTTCGGGCATTTCCTTTACTTAGACATTTGTTTAGAGCATTCGGAGTGCTTTGTTTTATATTTTGCAAATAAGAAATATTTTAAGTAAGCTTTGATACCTGAAATATATTTCTGACCTGTTATTTGTGAATTATACATGCAGTAGGGATGATCCATTCCTCTGTATTCCTCCACCTTTACCTGGATTCCTTCTTGGTCCTAAATCTGGATTTCTGGATCCTATTCTGACACCAGTTGCTCATCTTGTTTTACCATTGAAGACAAACAGGCAGGGTAGTTCATTTATATACTTTATTACACATAAACACATCAGGATGGATAGCAGAAACACAAAATATAAATGAACTGATTAACTGACACAGACATACATGCTTACATCTCAACAGCTTACTACAAAATGTCTGTCAAGCTTGCATGTGCTTAGTATTTATACACTTGTGCAAGCCCCTAGAAAGCTTCTTAAAGGTATACATATATATTATTCTACAGGCAAATGTCTGTTTTGTAGCCCTAACACATGCTGATCTGAGGCACTGCCATTCTTCCTTAACTCCACCTATTTCCTCCTCTTCTTGGGGTGCTACAGCCCTGAGTAATTCATTGAACTGTTGTACTTTCTCCCCAGTCGATTTCCAGGTCTTCAACCTGGTCTCTGTTGACCTTAGACCTTCTCTGACTATTGCTTGCAGCTGATTGTGGCAACCAATGGTTTCACTGGGGATGATTTGCAATCATGAATTCTACCTGAGTTCCTTTTCCTTACTAGGAGGAAGTTCACCTGAGTTGCATGTTGGATACTCTTGTATATGATCTCATGACTCTCTCTCTTTCTGAACCATGTGTTGGCTACTATCAAGCCATTTGCCAGAGAGAAGTCTAGAATGGCTCCTCCTTCTTTATTCCTGTTATCCCACCCAAGTGGACCCTGCTCTGTCTATCCCGATATGTGCATTCAAGTCACCCATTATCAACACCAATTTATGTTGTCCTGTTTTTTCTAGTAGGTCCTGCACCTGCTGTCTGAATTAAATCTTTTCCTCACTATCATGTGGGAATTGTGATGAAAGAGAAGCTTCAGAAGGCAGAGAGGGATGTCATCAGAATTAATGACAGACTCATGACCATCAGCCTCCAGTGTAATGATAGGGAAGTATTCATAATCTTAGCCTATCTTTCACTACAATTCCCACACCATTTCTGGACTGTCCCCTTCCTGAGTAGTAGACTCTGGATCCCAAGGCAAGTGGCTTTGGTGGACTGCCCTTTCATCTTTTCTCTTGGATACATAGAATGTCCAGGCTCCTCCATATCATCATGTCACCTACTTCCAAGCTGCATCCTGTCAGTGAACCTACATTATGTGTAGCAATTTTCAGTTCATGTTTGGCAGGTTGATTAGGTTTACTTCCAGTTTTTACTCAGCAGTGCTTTCCCAGGTAACCCAAGCTGGGCAACTAGACATCAGCCTGCCAGTAGCTTATTGACCCAAGGCTGCTGGGTTTTATGGTGGGCACACACACCAATATGGGCACATACACCCCTCCCACCATTAGCATGGGTCCCTGGCATAGGTCACAGTAGGCCGGGTCCATAACTCCCTTATCACCAGTAACTACCCAGACTCATTTTGGCAACATTAGTCAACATCACAGAATCAACTAGAACCATATATTACACCAAGTGGCTGGCTCTGCCACAGAGCACAGTCTGTGATCCACATTCTTCTATCTTGAGGATACTGTGCACCACAGTAGATACCCATAGCGGTTGGTCTGCACAACTCTTTCCCCTATAGGGCACCCTGTAGAGTCTGTGCTGCTGCCCACAGCTCCATTAATTGGTCAGTTTTGAAATGAAAAAACTCAGCATGTTTTTTGGAGGTAGGAGGAACCCCTCAGAGACACAGGGAGAACATGCAAACTCCAAACAGGCATTGGTCGGAAGTCAGGAACGAATCGTTTACCTTTGTGCATAGGAGGTGAAGACCTTAACATTATGCCAACTGGTCTGCTTTTCCCACTGATCCCCCCCCCCCCCCGGCCATGCTTAAATTTATTTTGAACTAGCCACACCTACACGCCCTATTAACTAACCCATCTAAAAAACTAAATTATATCCCTTTTACATAGTATTAGTCCCCCCCATAAAAAGATAGCAATACTTATAACTAATATAACTCTTCCAGCTATTACAATGCAGCAATACATTTACAAAAAATCATTACATTCACCGACATTCAAATAAATCAATATGATACCCATCTATGTTACTGCAGAAATACTCATAACAATAGCAGCAAACCTCACCTCATACCACATTAGTCTCAATGGGTCAACAACCCCCTATAACTTGTCATTTCCCTATCAACCACAGATAAGACCTTTAAATATTAGAATATCATCCTCAGTCTACAGGATTACTTATATTGATCAGATTACCTATACTATAATACTACAACAAAACAATCGCAATGTCTGACTGAAATGTAACAAATTAATAGTAAAAACTCATGAAGAACATATCACACATCACCTCACAGCTAACCCTTAGCAGAGATATCCATCCAAACTCTGATCACAACACCAACCCATTCCAAAAAATACCCATATATGGCAGCCATAGTTTACTAAACCTTTCTCAGAAAGGATCTAACCACATATTATTAAATTTGAACATTAGAAGTATCTTTAACAAGACCCAACAGGTTCATGCCACTCTCACCCACTACTCTCCTAACAAAACTCTGAATCCTGAAACCTGGTTAATGATAAGGAAATTCTACCTCCAGGTTACAATATATATAGAGTAGACAGAAAGGGCAAAAAAGGAGGGGAATAGCCATTGTATTTAAAAATAACCTTATTCTAGAGATCCTACAACAAAATACTCCTGACTTCAAAAATGAAGAAGTAATCTTTACAAAACTTAACATCAACTCAAAAAATGCTTAAACATAGTTAAAACGTATATACCTCCAGGTAACAAAATCTCCACCTAAGAACACATCCTCTACTGGTCCTCATACTCTCTTCCCCAGGAAACAATTATTATGGGGGACTTTAATGTAGATTGGAATACTTGTAACTCACAAAACCCTTAAACCTCCATGGCTTCACCCAAATCATACAAGCCCTAACTAGAATTGATAAAACATCAAACAGGCAATCCATCCTTGACTGGATATTCCATTCCTTGATTGGATATTAGCAAGCAGACCGTCTTTGCCTTTACATGCTGGTTGTCTTCCAGATAGCCTCAGAAATCATCTTCCAACTTTTTTACTTAGGTAGCGAATAAATCCAGCAAACTCACTAGCTATCATGAAATTAGGAAAAACAACAACAAAAAAACCCTTTAACATGCAAAATTTCATATCAACCCTTAAAATCCATAATTGTGAACCACTGAAACATCTACCCCTAGAGGAAGCTATAAAATACTTCAACTTAAGTTTCCTGATCATTCTGAATATACACCAAGAACAATAAGAATAGATCTCATTATCACAAACATGGGGACAAAATGCTCCACACCGGAAGTATATCCCTCATTGGTGAGATCTGATCATAGACTAATCTCACTGGAAATCCACATCCCGCCCCCACCCCAAACAAAAAAGACCACAGTGAAGAACTTCTCTAAAGCAAACTTCACACTACTCAAGACTGGTGTGGTATCCTTCAAGGCCCCTGAGCCAGTGGAAACCACAACCCAAGCTGCGGAAGCCCTTACAAATGCCTTCTATGAACACCTCCAGGACTGCATGGATCAGGCAATCCCAAATAAAACCAAGACTCTTTCCACAAAGGGCAAACGTCCAGTCTGGTGGACCCCAGCCATTAACAAACTTTACAATAAGAGGAGAAAGCTATTACATGATAGAACAAAATCCATAAAAGGGAAGTCACCCCTGATCATTATTAGTAAAAAAATACAAGCACTCATAAAATCAACTAAGGCCAATTTTGAGAGTAAAATTGCCATGGATTCAAAGGACAATCATAAGGCCTTTTTCAGCTATGTTAGGAACCTGGGTGGAAACTCCCAGATATGCTCAGAATTAGTCCAAAATGATACAAAAATCACTGAACCCACAGACATTGCCAACATACTGGCAGACATGTTCAGTGCAAACTTCACCCCCCTCTCCCCCCCTAAAGGAGAGATAACTATCCCAGCAGAGTGTAGCCTCCCAGACATCTCAAATGCGCAGGTGAAATCTGCTCTCTCTAAAGCGAAAAACACAGCATCAATGGGACCGGATGGTGTCCCCGGCTGTGTGCTACACGAGCTAAATGAGGAATTAAACCCACATATAAGGCAGCTGTTTAATCTCAGCCTTACCACAGGATACGTGCCCAAGGAGTGGCGTACGGCAACTGTGGTCCCACTCCACAAAGGCGGTGCCTCTACGGACCATGGTAATTACCGCCCCATAAGCTTAACAAGTCTAGTCTGCAAAGCTATGGAGAGGATCATAATGGAGCTCATAAACAAAGATATAGGGGACTTGCAGACATTGGACCCGACACAGTTTGGCTTCGTCAAGGGCAGATCATGCCTTTTGAACTTGGTCGACTTCTTCGAAACAGTCACCAAGGCCATTGATGAGGGAAAGGCAGTCCATACAGCCTACCTTGACCCTGCAAAGGCCTTCGACACAATACCCCACTCGGGTATTGTAGAAAAACTTACCAGCTTAATTGTAAACCCATATGTCACAAGATGGGTTGCAAACTGGCTTAAGGACAGAACCCACAGGGTTAGAGTTGCTGGCGCTATGTCAGACTCCAAGCCGGTCACAAGTGGTGTCCCACAGAGCTCGGTCCTTGGCCCCCTATTGTTCGGCATCTACTTCTCAGAAGTACAGGCCAACATGGGAGGACTTTGGCTGACAAAGTTTGCAGACGACTGCAAACTGGGCCATAGTGGAAAGTGCATCGGACACGGATATCCTTCAGAAGGGACTCACGGAAACAGATAGCTGGTGCCAGAGCCATGGCCTGAAGTTAAATGCCAAAAAATGTATAGTCATACCCTTTGGGAAAAACAAGGTAACCCCAAGCTACCATATAGGTGGCAATCCACTAAGCACAGAAGAGGTTATCAGGGACCTGGGGACCCAGGTTGACAGTGGCCTTTCTTTTGACACTCACGTTGCTAAAGTGGTTAGAAAGACCTTCTACATTGCCCACCTGATCATGAAGGGATTCACATCCAGATCTAGTGAGGTCATTGTTCCCCTGTACTCTTCACTCATCAGACCAATGATCGAGTACAATGCCCCATTCGGGATGTATCTCACCCGACATCTGCAGCAATTGGAGAGACCCCAAAAGTTCTTCACCAAAAGGATAAAGGGACTCCAAAATCTGTCATATGCTGCCAGATTGAAGAAACTCCAGCTCTATTCAGTTGCATACCGTCTGCTCAGAGGTGACATGTGCCTGACATACAAGGCCATGTCCAACCCAGAATTAATGGACATGCTCCACCTCAAAAAATCCAAATCCACCAAAACCACTAGAGCAAGCGACTTAAACCTTAGCACGGATATAAATAGGACATGCTGGAGGGATAGATTTATCACTCAGAGACTCCCTATGCTGTGGAATAAAATCCCGATCCATGTGAGGCAGAGCACCTCGCTGGCTCTGTTCAAGAGAAATCTTGACCTGTGGATGGGAGATCGTAGGTTTATCCCGGGAATCATCTCTGTGTCACTGCTGGACAGAGGAACAACAAACTAATGGGCACAGTATTTTTTCATATAAGGCGTGGCATAAGCCACAAAAATTTGGGCTAGGCTTATAAATGCCTTAGGGCAGATAGCCTAGTATAAACCTATGAACCTATGAACCTATAAAAGCCAACTATGCTGCGTAGTTAACAAAAGAAACCAGATCTTTATTAAAAGAGAGAGATAAAGCTTGGTAAAAAAGCAAACACAAGTGACTAAACAGGCATATCAAGAACTTAGAAATAAAGCTAAGAAACAAATCAAACAGGAAAAGAGTAATTATTACCAATAAATTCAAAGTAAACATCAAAACATCCCTCAGAAGTTTTGGACTGCTATTAATAAAACCTGCAACCTGGAAACACCAGTACCACCCATATCTCTCAACTGTCCAGATTTCCAGATTGTCCAGATCTTTTGTCTCATACTTTTAGTCTGTTCCTCATAAAAGATGTGGTTTTCTGACAAATAATTGAGAACTGAAATGACTAAATAATGACAGATATTTGAGATTCAGACTAAATATCCTTCTGAAAAATCATGCTAATGCAAAACCTATTGTTTTAACAACTTTCCAAGTTTATAAGGGCAATATTTAAAATGTATCCCTATTTTTGAGCCTTTGTCCCCCCCTTTTTTTGTTTCTGTCTAGATTTTGCACATTTGTGGGTTGAGAGGTATGGTACCACCACCTCTATAACCATTAACAACTCAGGCTCTACAGCTATGCAGTTTAATAAGTATTTCACAGAGTCCATACTAGCCCTCACAAATAATAACTGTTCCATCACCTTCACAGAAATTCCCACAGCAAGCCCATATATCAGCACTTTAATTTCCAACCTGAACAAACAGACACTATTAAAAAAACTACTGAAAAAAATCAAACTAACAACCCTTGCAGCTGATAACCTATCAGGTGAATATTTCAGTCTGGCTGTGGATGCCATCTTACCCACTATCCATCTTAATAAACCGATCCATCTCTGATCAAAAGGTAGCAGCAATCTGGAAAATTTCACACATCATTCCACTACACAAGGCGGGGGGGGGTATCATTAGAACTGTCCAATTACAAGACAGTAGTTATATTTTCCTCCCTAGGCCACAGTGGTGCAGAGATTAGCATTATTGCCTCACAGCAAGAGGTTCTCAAGTTTGATTCTCAGCTGGAGCACCTTCTGTGTGGAGTCTGCATGTCCTCTTCATGTTAAATTGATGTTTAAAGACATGCAGGTAGGTGCATGCATAAATGGGTGTGATTTCTTTGAAGGTTGGTTGTCAGGCTGGCACCTCGGCACTGTAAAAATCTGGTGCCAATCATTAGCGGGCCAGAGTTCCGCTGTGGCAACCCCTAATCGGGAAAAGCCAAAGGACATTAGTTTAGCTATATTTTCATCCCTGTCTAAAGTTCTAGAAAAATGCATCCACTCACAAATTATGAAGTATCTTTTTGATAACATCCTGCTATCCAAAACCCAACATGGATTTCAGGGCTATCACAGCACTACTTCCGCCCTAATGAGTTTCACAAACATCATTAATTAGCATAGGAACAATGGTAAAATAGTATCCGCCATCTTTTTAGATCTATCAAAAGTATTAAGTACTGTCTTTCATAACAAATTTATACAAGTATTCTTAGAACTAAACCTTAGTCAATCCACATTTACTTGGTTCAAAGACTACTTAGCAGGGTGCTGTCAAGCTGTAAAATAGCAACAATGTGCATCTCCTCTACAGCCCATTACTCTAGGTGTACCACAAGGTTCCATTCTAGGTCTCCTCCTTTTCACACGTTTTACTAACAATTTGCACAACACTGCTACCCTGCATGCTTCCCTAGTCCAATATGCAGACAATTCTACATTAATATGAGCTGCATGAGCTGTTATTGACAACACTATGAACTTTGATATAAACATTGCCCCATCAGTCAGGAAAGTAAATAAAAATCTTGGTATTCTTTACAGAAATAGACAATACATAAACAACAGTACAAAGGCTACCACTGAAATAACACACCTGATCTCCACATTCCTATATGCCTCACCCATTCTGAAACACCTAAAAAAATCAGACCAAGCAAAATTAGATACCTGCTACGATAAGACTGCAAAGTTTGCAACAGACTCCAACTTTAGAACACACCATTGCCTTGTACTCAAACAACTTAAGTGGCTAGAGCTACCCTACCTATTAACTTATAACCAACTTACTTTGGCCAATGCACTTCTAAATCAACCTGAAAAACACCCTGCACTACAAAACCTTCTATTTCCCTTCACTAGTACCTGGTCTTTACGCTCAAATAAGAAATCTTTCTTTAACGTTATCAAATCTAACAATGTTGCTGGAGATCCTCTCTATTCTTCTATGTATAGTCAAAATATGGAACTCATTGCCAACAGATATATGTACAACTACAAATACTCTGCAGTTAAAAATAGACTCAAATCCCATTTATTGAATACAAAGCTATGATTACGCACCAACCCCGGATAACTTATGAGTGGCTTCTTGCAACCACCCCCCCTTTCTATCTAACTCCTCTGTCCTCTCTTCCCTGTTCTTCTTACCTTCTTCACACCATCTGTTCCTTCACAATAATTAGTCTGACTCAGTCTCTGCCCCAAAACTTCCAGCAGCTTTTCTCAATTAGTAACTGGTCTATTTTTTCTTTATTATTATCTCTTCCTGATAATATAGTATAATTTACCTGTGTTATCTCTCCGTAGTTATGCACATACATAAAGTTTTTGGTAGATAGACATATTAGTATCTACTCTTATTAGAAATGTATATTAAGCTTAGTCTATAGGTTCATAGTTTCATAGGCTGGTACTAGGCTATGGAGGTTTCCTTCCTGGGGGGTGGGGGTGGGATGTGGATGTCATGGGCGATTAGCTTATGGTCAGACCTGACCAACGAGGGGGGTGACCATAGGTGTGGAGCATTGATTTCCCATGTTGGTAATGACCAGGTCTAGGATATTGGAGCCTCTGGTGGGACTAAGGATTAGTTGGTCCAGGGCATTGGAATTTATGAATTCCAAGAACCATTGGGCAAAGATGTTGGTACATGAGTAGTTTTCCCAGTTAATGGCAGGGTAGTTGAAATCACCCAGTATTAGGGTGTTTGGTTGTATCTTAATATTTTCCAGTATGTTTAGAAAGGTGTAGAGAGAATCTTGGGGCATGGTGGGGGATCTGTGGAAAGCTACAGTTTGGATTGCTGTCTTACCTAGTGATAGCTGCACCTGGAGAATTTCAGATGCATTGTGTTGGGCAACTAGCCTGGTGTTGTGAATATCCTTGGTGAATATGGACACCCCTCCTCCTTTAGTGTTTTGGTCCTGGTTTGGTGGCCGAAAAGTATGGTAAGAGCCTTGAACCAGGTCTCAGTTACTGCATCGATGTTCTCCATTTTTTGAATTGCCTCAAGAGAGTGAATTTTGAGGTTTAGACTTCTAGCATTGAGTAGCATTACCTTCAGATTTTGCATGCTTGTACCTGTTATGGTGGTGGTTTTGTCCTTTGAACTTTGCCTAAAAAAGGCACTATGGGGTGGCAAGAGCCTTAGCCAATAACATGAATCCCAGGGGTGACAGGTGCAGACCATCTCTGGCAAAGCATCGTGCTCTGTCGATCATGTCGTCCCAGGCAGACAGATTCTGGATCCCCTTTAAATGACACCAAAAGCTTAGCCAATTGTTGAAGTCAATCATTTTGTCCTTATACTGTGGTATCATTCTGGGTGAAGGCAGGATGCTACTCAGGGCTAGGATCATACCTGCCTGGGCCACATGATCCGAGAGCTCTTCCATGTCTCTTTTAATGTAGTCCAGGGAGGTACGTCTCAAGTCATTCACTCCAACATGGACAATGACAGAGTCATATTTGTACTTGCTGTGGAGTGACTTGAGTGCATGCATTATGTGGTGGATCCTGGCATCTGACAGGCAGCTGACTGTAATTTTCTCCTTGTTCAGCCTGGTGAGTGGGACATCAGTGTGCCTGACTATAGAGTCACCTATGACTAAAGTGTTGGGTATGTTGTCTTGCCTTAGGGTGATATATACATATATACATAAAATTGATATATTAAGAATTCTGTATATATGACACTGTGTCTATTCTCTGCTGTAATGTTTTCATATTTTATATAATTGTACTGTTGTAAATGTGGAGCTTTTCCCTCAGGGCCTACACTGAAAAAGTAACTGCATCCAGTCAGACTTTCCCAGTAAACAAATGTAAAATAAATAAAATAAATAAATAAATAGTTCAAAACAGACACATAGACACATATCTGCTGAGGCACTTAAATGTAAACTTTCTTATATCCCAAAGACCTCCTAGATGAAGTACACATAACAAATACCCTCAGCAGCCTTGAATGCACTCTATCAAAACAACACCGACATCAACAGATAGAACCAGATTTCATGGAGCCTCTACTTCTAAGCCCATAAGGCAAGCCACCACACAATCCAACATTCTAGTCATTGGAGACTACATTGAGAGACATACTGATCTGATATCCCTCTCACCAGGCTGAGTAAGGACAAAGTAATGGTCACCTACTTATCAGGGGCCAGGCACCGCCGCATTATGCATGCACTCAGGTCATTGGACTACAAGTACCAGCTTGACTCAGTCATAGGCTGTGTCGGTGTAAATGACCTGAGATGTACCTCTCTATATTATATGAAGAGAAAGATCATAGAGCTCTCACAATATATGTCCCAGGTTTGTATGTGCTTAGCATTGAGCAGCATTTTACCTTCTCCAAGGATGATGCCACACTATGAACAGAAGATGACTGACATTAATCATTGGCTTAGTTTCTAGTGTGATTCTAAGGGGGTGCAATATTTGTCAGCAAGGAATGCAATGTTTAACAGACCACACTGCTTTGCCAGGGATGATCTGCAGCTCTCCCCTCTAGGCGTTTGAATATTAGCTAAAACATTGTCTTCCCCATAGTGCCTTTTTTAGGCAATGCCAAACTGAAAGTGCTTCCAACATAGCAAATCAAAACCAAGAAAATCTAAAGGTGTTACTGCTCAATGCTAGGAGTTTAAACAAAACACTCCACTCCCTAAAAGCTCTCCTCACTGAAGAGAATGCTGATGTCTGTGCAGGCACTGAGGCATGGTTTAGAACCATGGAGAGCACACCGGCAGTGAAAGTCTATACTGCCTACCACACAATCAGACCGGGTACTATGCAGACAGGGACTAAAGGAGAAGGTGCCTCAGTTTACATAAAAAAAATATATACTTCAAGGCCGGTTAAACAGGATAATGCACTTGACCTCCTTCTTGTTCAAATCACGATAGGCAAAATCCCATACCACTTCCTTGCAAGTTATAGGTTCCCCTCTATGACCCAGGAAACCCAAAACTTGTATATAAAATTACTGGAAATGCTCACCATCCAATTCAATACCATATTCACTGGCAACTTTAAGTACCCCCCTATTAACTGGGAATCATGTACTACACCAAAAGTACATGCACAGAGATGTGTGGATTTTGTAAACACAAACTCCCTGGATCAGATAGTCAATACACCAGTCAGGGGTATAAATATACTGGAACGGGTCCACACTAATATAGGAGAGTGTTGCACCCCCCCCCCAGTATAATGTCTTCTCTGGTAAGGTCAGACCACAAAGTGGTCTCCTTTGAAGTAAAAATAAATCCTGGAACCCCAACTAACTCTGGAATACTCAGGAACTACTCTAAGGCTAACTTCCTACTATTAAGTGACAGCCTGGCAAAACTTGCAAGCCCCTATAAACCCTGAGAACACTACTGGCTATGCAGAACTGCTCACAGAAACCCAACACAAGCATGTTAATAGCTGCATAGATACAGCTGTACCCACCAAAAAGAAGTACAGAACTAACTCAAAAACAAACCACCCTGGTGGAATCTCAGTATCAATAGGCTGTATAACAAAAGGAAAACAATTAAGGCAAAAATTAAGAGGTGCAGCACCCAGCAGAAAAATGCTGTTCTCATCAAAGTAAACAAACAACTCAGAACACAAATAAAGTCTACCAAAGCTAAATTGTAGATAAATTTAGCCTCCCAGGCCAAGGACAGGCACAAAGCATTATTGTGCTATGTCTGCAACCTCAAAGGCAAGACATAATTGTTTGCAGAATTCATTGAGCCACCTATACTGAGCCAGAAGATATAGCAAACCTACTGGCCCAAAAATTCATCTCCATCTTTACTCCTCCCTTTTCCTCAACTTTCCCCCATGAAATGCCATCAAATATAACCCCTCAACTATCACTAGGGAAAAGGTCCTTAACATATATATATATATATATATATATATATATATATATATATATATATATATATATATATATATATATATATATATATATTCATTGACTGTAAGAGGGTGATAGACATTACTCACACTTTTTGGTGCCACGTTGGGACAATGTGATTATATCATATGTGTAAGTAAACTCAAGAATCTGCTTATAGGTCAATATTTTTGAGAGCATAGCCAGCCTTAGGCATAGGCCAACGAGGTGGCCGTCTAGGGCGCAACTCTAGCAGGGGCGCTTTCCAGTATTTATTGGCTGTAAGTAGACCAGGATGGGGGCACTGAGTAGTGTGGTGGGGGGAGCTGTGGAACTCTTTTGTCTAGGACACCAGTTGACCAAAGGCCGCTCCTGTTTGAGAGACTTCAAATGTAGAGGTAGTCATAGGTCAGAGATCTGAAACACTGTTGCTTGTGGTTTAAAGGCAACTTAAAACTTAAAAGGGAATATCATCTCATGCAGGGAATATAATCCCATGTTTCTCATTAACAGGCATTATTTAAGAACAAAAAGAACAAAGTAAGATGGAATACAAATAATAAAGTGAAATGCAATACATATAATAAATTAAGCCATAATGAGAGCAGAGGCTATCTTGGGGAAACAAAGGCATTCCTTTTCACCCATATCCTTTATCAGAAAAATAACCTTGTGGTCATTTACCCTCAGGAGTGTATATTATCTTCAAATGGATGTTGGGGAGATACTTTAAAATTAAATTCTGGAATCTCTGAAGACTGAAGGAGAAACTGCCAGATATGGCTGAAGAAGGTAAAATACTGTCATTTTTCTTACCAGCCTTATAGAAGCTTTGTGAGTTTGTACCTGCATTGTTGTCTCTGGTGTACCTCTACTTTCTGTTTTTGTGTCTGTCCTGCTTGTCATTGCTTCACACCAGTCTTTCCCACTTTCAAGACTATTTCCTCTTGCTTACAGGCCGTATTCTGGCTTTACATCTATTTGAACCTCATGTACTGCTGCATTCATCTCTTGTTCCCTGTGCCTCTGTCCAGCAGAGCCATTGAAGTGATCCCTGGGGTAAACTTTCTGTTTCCCATCCACTCGTCAAGGTTTCTCTTGAAGAGGGTTAGCGAGAAACTCTGCCTAATGTAGATTGGAATCTTGTTCCAGAGCATGGGAAGTCTCTGGGACAGGAATCTATTCCTCCAGCACGTCCTATTTATTGTTGTGGTGAGGTTTGGATCCCTGGAGTGTGTGGTTCAAGGGGATATGGTTTTCTTTAGGTGGAGCATGTCCATCAATTCTGGGTTGGACATGGCCTTGTATGTCAGGCAGAGATCACCTCTGAGTAGGCGGTATGCAACCGAGTACAGCTGGAGTTTCTTCAGTCGAAGTGCATAGGGCATCTGCTTGAGGCCAGTGTTCCTCTTGGTGAGGAACTTCTGTGGTCTTTCCAGTTGTTGCAGATGTCTTGTAAGGTACATCCCAAATGGGGCATTGTACTCTATGATGGGTCTGATGAGTGAGGCGTAGAGGGGCCCAATGACCTCTTTCGATCTGAATGCAAACCCTTTTGTGATTATGTGGGCCACATAGAAGGATTTTCTAACCACTTTGGCAATGTGATTATCAAAGGAGAGGTTACTATCTACTTGGGTCCCCAGATCCCTTATTACGTCTTCCATATTTAGAGGGCTACCACCTACTTGGTAGTTTGTGGGTACTTTGTTTTTTCCAAAGGAGATGACTATGCACTTTTTGGCATTTAGCTTGAGACCATGGTTTTGACACCAGGTATCTGTCTCAGTGAGACCCTTTTGGAGGATGTCTGTGTCAGCAAGACAGTCAATTATAGCCCCTAGTTTGCAGTGTCTGCAAACTTTGTGAGCCATAGTCCTCCTGTGCTTGCCTGTACCTCTGAGAAGTATATGCCAAACAGGAGGGGTCATAGGACTGAGCTCTGGGGAATACCACTTGTAATCGGTTTAGAGTCAGACCTAGCTCCTACAACTCTTACCATGTGGGTTCTGTCTGTGAGCCAGTTGGCAACCCATCTCATGACATAAGGGTTTATGTTCAGGCTGGTGAGCTTGTCTATAACACCTGAGTGGGGAATGGTGTTGAAGGCCTTTCCGAGGTCTAAATAGGCTGTGTGTACCACCTTTCCCTCATCTATAGCCTTGGTAACCATCTCAAAGAAGTCCACCAGGTTTAGGAGGCATGATCTGCCCTTAACAAAGCCGAACTGGGTTGGGTCCAGTGTTTGGAGGTTTCCAATGTCTCTGTTAATGAGATCCATGATGATGCATTCCATAGCTTTGCAGACCAAGCTAGTCAGGCTTATAGGGTGATAGTTCCTGGGGTCCGTTGTGGCTCAACCTTTGTGGAGCAGAATAACCGTTGCTGTGCACCACTCTGTGGGCACGTAGCCTGTGGAGAGGTTGAGTTTAAACAGTGTGTTTAGGTGAGGGGTTAGTTCATCTTTGAGCTCGTGTAGGATGCAGCTTAGGACACCGTCCAGTCCCATTGATGCTGTGTTTTTGGCTTTGGAGAGGGCTGTTTTAACCTGAGTGTCTGTGATTTCAGGGGCACTACATTCTTCTGGTATAGCTATGAGCCCTTTTGGGGGTGACGGGGGGGGGGGATGAAGTTTGCACTAAACCTGTCTGCCAGGATGTTGGCTATATTGGTCGGTTCAGTGTATTTTGTGCCATTCTGCACTAACTCCGAACAGATCTGAGAATTGCCACTTAGATTCTTGACATAGCTAAAGAATGCCTTGTGGTTATCTTTGGAGTCCATGGCAATTTTTCTTTCGAAGCTAGCCTTGGATGATTTATGAGGGAACGTAGTTTCTTCCTGATACTGATCAGGGATGTCTTCCCTTCTTGGGATTTTACTCTTTTCTGTACTAGTTTCCTCCTTCTATTATAGCTTGTTTATGGCAGGAGTCCACCAGACTGGTTTCCTTTTCTTGAAGGAGTGAGTCTTGGTTTTGTTTGGGATAGCATGATCTATGCATTCTTGTAGGTGCCCGTAGAGTGCATTAGTAAAGGATTTTGCAGTTTGGACAGCATTATCCTTTAGCATGGGGGCTTTGAAACTTCCCACCTCGGTCTTAAGTAATGTGAAGTTTGCTTTTGAAATGTTTTTCACAATGGTTTCTTTGACTGGGGGTGGTGGCGGAATGTGGATATCCAGACTGATTAGTTTATGGTCAGATCTAACCAGCGAGGGGTTGACATCCAGTGTGGAACACCAGTTGCCCATGTTGGTGATGACCAGGTCCATTGTCACCTCTGGTGGAGGTGTTAACCAGTTGATTCAGGGTGTTTAAATTTATGAATTCTAGGGAATGTTGGGCCAGGGAGTTCGTACTTGAGTAGTTCTCCCAGTTAATGTTTGGATAATTGAAATCACCCAATATCAGGGTGTTTGGTAGGACCTTTATGCTTCCCAGTGTTTCCAGGAATACAGAGTGGGGGTCCTGGGACATGGTGAGTGATCTGTAGCAAGCTATAATTTGAATAACAGTTTTGCCCATTGTTAGTTGCATGTGAATGATCTCTGAAGCATCGTGCTGTGCCACTAACCTGGAGGTGTGGGTATCTTTGATGAATATGGATACTCCCCCGCCTTTTGTATTTCGGTCCGGGTTTTGTGACCGAAATGTATGGTATGAGTTGTAGCCTTGTAGTGCTGGGGTGCTCTATGGAGCCTTAAACCAGGTTTCTGTTACTGCACATATATCGATTTTCTCCATACTGGGAAGTGCCTCAAGTGCGTGCATTTTGAGGTTTAGACGTCTGGCATTGAGCAGCATTGCCCTCAGTTTTCTGTTACTTGTGCTATTTACTGCGGTGGGTTTGTCTTTTGAGCCTTGCCTAAAAAAGGCACTATGGGGGTGGCAAGAACCTTGGCCAGTATTTGAAAGCCTAAGGGTAACAGGGGCAAGCCGTCTCTAGCAAAGCGGTGTGGCTTGTTGAGCATGTCATCCCAGGCTGACAGACACTGGATCCCCTTTGAATGACACCAGAAGCTTAGCCAATTGTTGAAATTGATAATTTTTTCTCTATACCATGGTATCATTCTTGGTGAGGGCAGTATGCTACTCAGCGTCAGGGTCATACCAGCCTGGGCTACGTGATCAGAGAGCTCCTCCATGTCTCTTTTCATGTAGTCCAGGGAGGTACGGCTCAGGTCATTCTCAGCAACATGGACATGTTATATTTGTACTTGTTCTGGAGTGACCTGAGTGCTTGTGTTATGTGGCGGATCCTGGCACTGTATAAATATATCTATATCTATATATCTATATATATATATATATATATATATATATATATATATATATATATATCTATATATATATATATACTTTTAAGTTAGCACATTATGTATGGTATGTTGTCTTTGCACGTAGTTTTATCCATCTATGTTCATTGTGTACATGATTCAGAGTAATCAAGAGTTCTTGTGGGCACTATTATTAAGTTCCATGTCAGGGGACTTAGTTTGTCCCTCCTATGAATTTTGGTGCTTACATGATGCAGACATCATGTTTTCTGCTAAGCTGATGTCATCTCTGAGTTTCTAGTTGTCAGCAAACATAGTCAGTTAGCATCCCTTTAGATTAGGTTTTGCATAAATGAGGTAGATTCTGAAGAGTAGTGATCTTCGCACAGAACTCAGAGGGAATGTTTCTGGTGATGAGTCTCTTAAAAGAAAGATTACCAACAACCCTGACTGCGGGCGATCTGCCATTAAGCCAATTATCTGTCCAACAAGTTATGTAGGAGTTGATATTCAGCTGGGTCAGTTATGCATAATGAAAGAGCACTGAAGAGTAATGAATGCCTTGGCCAGATACAGGTTGGCAGAATGAGCAGATTTACCTTCATTTAGTCCCTCTGTAACCTTCTCAAAGAAATCTATCAGGCTAATTAGACAGGATCCAACTTTCATGTTTGTGTCAAGTGCTTGTTAGCTACTAATATTCTTATTTATGAGCTCCATGGTTATGCCTTCCATAATTTCACAAATTATTTAGTAAGTCTAATTATCTGTAGATCTGAATGCCAGTAGAGGTAGGCTCAACCTTGTGGTGGGTACCATAACTGTTGGTCTTCAGGCCCCGGGTACATGCCCAGTAAAGAGGGAGACTGCATAAGAATATAGTCGACTTAGTGAGGCAGGGTTTCATACTAACAAGGAAGCCACTTGGTATGTTATCTGGATCCATAAGGTTGATGTCCTTACTTTATTTAATTTCTTAATCCTATGTTGACCACTTTAGTCTCACTATTCTATTGGCCTCTTGCCTGGTGGCACCTAAGGTGATATATCGATACTGACTAGGGGAAATTTGATCAGGGTACTGAGGAACTGATGGTGGTGGCCAGGCGAAAGGAAGAGACGGAAGATGAAGGAGGAGAGAGAATTGATGGATGAAATGCAGATTAAGGAGATGGAAAAATCTGAAAATGATTCTGTAAATGTTGCTTCACTTCTAGCTGTGACAAATGCTATGGCAGTAGCTTTTCCACAGTCTGAAAGTATTATTCTTTGAGAAAATGTTCTGGAGAATGCTTCCTTTACAGAAAATGACAGATGAAAATGAGCCACATGACAAACTGGCTTAATCTTGGTCCGAGGCAGTAGAGATATGC
>NC_056732.1:988782047-988787047 GCF_019279795.1 Protopterus annectens | reverse complement strand
TGGGTATGCCATTATGGGCCTAGGCATGCAGGTGTTGGCTGGCAGAGCCGTATTAGGACCACCCCATGGATGTAAGTAATATTGTGATGTGGGCATAGCTGACGCCCATACCTCCCAACCCATAAGAGCACATCCACTGGGCAGTCCATAAACCATTGGGGGAACACCTATTGACCATATCATTGAACTGTCCCCGATTACCAGGGACGTCCCTGATTACTACTCAGAATCTAACTCTGTCCCACCTAAACCCTACTAGAACTAGTGATATTAGGAATGGTGGAATGCTGATAATGAATAACAACAACAATTAAGAGACATAAACAGCATGTACCTCAGACAATGTGTATGAATACATATGCTCTGGGTCTGTCAATGTGTCAGGTTAATAGCACCAAAATTTTAAATGTGTCCCTGATGTTGTTATGCAGTGTCCCTGATTCAGTGTTCATTTTCCCCATTCGTATGGGAGGTCTGATAGGGACAGAAAGCGCATATTCCGCTGACTACCTTAGAAAGATGATAGAATAATAGGTATGCCATAGCATGACTCGGCCGACGGATGTGGGTCCCAAAACCCAATTACTTGTCTGTATTGAAGAGTCTCGGTTCCCATGTATCAGCCAGATGGGTGCAGATTGTAAGAGGACCACATAAATAATATGAATAAAACACTGGACAGGCCACCAATTCCATACAGTTGAACAGCATGTAGGGTTGCCACCTTTTCAAATGGCCAATGTGGGACATTTTTGGGACACACATCAGATTTTACAGGCTGACACATACCCATAGTCAGTACAAAGGATAGAACTTTACTTTTTTGCCTAAATAAAAGCTTATTCTTGTAGCAGTTTAGTTGCTATTTCTGTTTCTTGTAACATTTAGGTATTTTAGATGCAGAAATAACTATTTTATGCAACTATTACATAAAATATGAGACATAATTATGTCCTCCAATCTCAGGACGTTTGCCATTTTTAATTTTTTTTGTCAGGACACAACTGCCCAAAGAGGGACTGTCCTTCACAAAGTGGGACAGGTGGTAACCCTAATGGCATGCCGTCGCCTAATGGGCAGCCATTCCCGATACTGTAGGCATGTAATCTGATGTAATAGGCATCACAAGGTAGTATTGTGGTCCACGTTCCCACCCAGGGGAGTGAGTGTCAGATGCAAGCACCAATGCCGTTGCATTTGTAAGTGCGGGTGTAAGCCTGTTTGGCTACCAGTATGTGAGTATTGCACTGGTAAAGCAATGTAGAGGCTAACCGAATGTAAGAAGCTGTAACCAGAGGTTAGCATTGTTTAACACTGCGCAAAACAAATGCACACCCGCTCCCAACTGCTTTAATGTGCCTTACTCCCTCCATATCCAATGGCCTTGTTCAGCCCTGCAACAAAATAAACGGCCTCTGCAAGGCTCGGAACCAGGACCCTGCACACACAGCTAATGTGATTTACCAGTACACCATGGCAGATATACAGACAATGGACATTACCAAAAACATATCATACAGTGCAGTCATTCAACAGTATAGGAATGTATCCCATCATGTAGATGTATATGTGAGTGTTTATGTCCAGCATATAGGTACATACATATATAGAGATATATCAGGAACATACCATGTGGCACAAAGCATTACAAACGAATGAAAAGGGAAACACCAGCGACACCTGTATTATGTAGTGTTGCTGTCCAATGTAATATCAAGACTCCCTCAGACAGACATGTGTCATTCATACATGCAAACAGTTGTACATTGGCCGTATACATCACTCTGTGCTTGTAATGTACATTAACACAACAGTACCTGTCCAATCATTATGTGAGAACAGTACTCTTGCAAGGTGCTGTGTGCAACATTATCATCATGATAAAGATAAATGGGGTAACCATAGAGGGACCGGTAGTGTTGTGTGTACAATGGGGGTCATCCTCATCATGTGTACCTGGACCATTTAGGAGTGATGTGCATACCAGGACCGTGCACCTGAGGGACAGGGGTGAGGATAACAGGAGTATGTTATGATGCATATTACAAGGGTTACATGTGTCCATTGGGCACGTGTGTGAAATGGACAGCTATGTATAGGGCAGATGTTGTCCTAGGAACCAATTGGCCTTATGTTTCCGTAGGGTGAGAGTGGGATGTGGGAAAAGGAGAGTAGGTATGCCCGTGGAGGATAGGTAGAGTAGGATCAGAGGCAAGACAGCATACAGGTATATGACACATGTGGGGGGATACACCTCAGACTGGGATGGGTGTTCGGCATTCACAAGCCCATTAGAACAGTGGGAAGGAAGTCGCCAGCCATGGGCAGCCACCACTGCACCAAAACAGCTGCAAAGGAGGCAGTGCTGGGGGCTGTCCAGGAGGGGCAGCCTCACCCTGTAAATGTGACACTCCACCCTTGATCTTGTGTACTTTCTTCAGAACCCCTTAGTGAGGCCCCAATGCACCACGTCTGGGGCCACACAGCAGCAAACATGTTCCTGTCTGGCCCTGCTCCCAGGGTGACATGCCCCATCCACAGTGGTGGTACCACCAGAAGGTGGTACAGAGCCAACAGAGGTTGAGGTCCAAGACTGGACCCCAGATGTGCTGGTGCCCGGTGCCATGGTCAGCTGAAGTGGGACAGGAGGTTCTGCTGGGACCTTCCAATCCATACAGCCTATGGTGTTGCAGTTTAAACTCAGATATGGCTTATTGATAGACAACAGCATTCAGGATTACCTACAACAGTATGCATAGATATAACCATCAACCCAACACAACAGATGGTATACATTTGCAGAGGGAGCACAACACATGCATATATACTGCATGACATCTGTACAATGTGTAGTAGATGTGGTAGATGTGTGACTGCAGCTATGAACAGTTGCCCATTATTGGCTTGTCAATGGGAACCCCAGACAGTGTCTGTCATACCACTGTTTCATGTGACATATGTCCAGTCAGGGATGCGATGGCAGTAACACATCCCCATCACCATGTTCTGTCTGCAGTCCTCACACTATGCTCCTGCTGTGCACAGATGTGTGTTCAGTGTGTAACACAGGAAACAAATGGTTCCACACACTGACCAGTCCACAGATGGCCCTACAGATGGGGGTCCCTCACGAACAGAGTACTGTCATGTCTGTTTTTAAACATGCAGAATAGCCATTACCACACACAACATGTTAAACAGGCAGTAGTCTCAATGCAGCATAGCTACACTTACATGCTGTAGTCATGTGTGGCATATCACCCTCCTGTCTTCAGGCTATTTCCCACTGTGTATGATGTTTGAGGAACATCCAGATATCATCTGTGATGCCGTTTCAGAACACCACATCTAGGTACCACTCACAGTGACTGTCATGGCCAAACACCAGCATGATGTTCCTAGATAGGGTACTGTGTTTATCAAGTGAATGGCTATGGGAATACCATCGCTGCTGTTCCACATGCAATCAGCTAGAGGAGGACTGCAATAGGTGCAGAGGCCATCACCTGATCATGTCCATCACTTACAATACACATGCTGCTGCTGAGCAGGTGTACACCTCCACATCCACCAGGGAGTGTGTGGGAGGGACAGACAAAGTACACCAGAGAAGGGCTAGGAGACTAAACCCTGACTATTGTCTGCCACATGCCTAACAGTACAGGGGTCAAACCCCTGACTGACTAGTCATTACTATTACACATGCATGAAGTTACTACATGTGCCACAAAGCTGACATGTTGCTGCACTTTAAGAACATATATGTGTGTAGGTGAGAGACATCTGCAACAGAGATAAAGTAGACATACATTAGGTGTAGCACACATGGCTGTCCATGTGAACGGATGCCATTGTCACCACAACTGCACTCTCTAATGGACTCGTACTGACACTCTTTGCCAGGGCCACAAATACACAACCTAACTACTTAGTTTGCCACACTGTAGTAATGTACAGGACTACATGCACCACAGGGGATATCTGGAGGTTCTATGGGCTAGGGCATGTGAAAGTGTTTGACATCTGTTGGTATGCCAATGAGGGTTATACTGGGAGTGACGGTGGTTGGGAGCATCATAACCCACATGCAAACACAAGATGCCAGTACTGACATGCATGTATGCATTGCTTCATGGGTGTTTATTGGCTGGCTGTGCAAGATGGCTGTACAAGGCTGGGTGAGGGGTAATCCTTGGCATTGCATCACCTGACAATGGTGTGCAGTGAGGTACAGTGGTGTAGTGTCTGCAATGTCCCACACAGACGGGTACTGCATGATCTGCCCTGACATCCTGCTTACCAATGTGTATGGCCATAGCTTTGCAATGCATGCCATGTCTGTGTTTGATAGTCCTTCACATGGACATTGCCTGGGATGTGCATGTCCCACAATACTGTACAGTGGCATGTACAGGTGTACCTGGTTTTGCAGGCACATGTTGTGTACACAGACTGTTATCCCCCGATATGCCAATACTGGCCTGGTGTGGCGAAACCTGCTTATAGTTAGCAGGTCGATCCTGCACTTGCATTGATAGCATGATACAGGTATTCCCTGGTGTCAGTGGCATTGGTCCATACAGGCCACATGTGTACGGCATTGTATGGCCTCTGTGGATCACATTTGATGGCACCACATATGGTGCAGGCATCCAGTGGGGAACATAGTGAAAGCACATTGTCCGCAATTATGTGCCTATTGTACCACTGTACAGGGTGCCATGTCCTCTGCAGCCCATTGCATTCACACCATGCCTCTCATCTGTCATCAATGTGCATGGTACTAGCAACATAGTGGGATAGCCTAGGCAAGTGTGTTTGTGTATGGCGCATGGGTGCAGGACATATACCGGGTACTAGTAAGGTTGCATACTTTGTTCACCAGGCCTTTTGCCAGATGTAGGAGTATGGCTTGCCAACACAGTCCTGTGGCTGAGTGACATCTGTACTCCTCATGAGGTGGCCAATGTGTCATAAGACGGAAAAAGCCACACTACTTA